>NC_057797.1:163247951-163479816 GCF_018294505.1 Triticum aestivum | reverse complement strand
CGCTCGCCACCGCCTGCCGCCGTCGCTTGCCGCGCCGCCCGTCGCCGATGCCACCCCACCCCGCCGAAGCCCCGAGTGCTGCCAGAGTCTGATGAGGTAGCCGCCGCCCGCCACCGGTTTTCGGAAGAAAACCGATTCGGTTTTTTAGAAAACCCTAGGTTTTTTATTATTAGATCGGTTTTATCGGTTCTTTTATTTAGCGAGCGTTCGCTCGTTCGTTCATTTTAATGGACGAGTTCACCGTTTAGTTTCAGATAACGAACGTTCGTTCATTAATCTATTTGTCAGTTTTTCTTTTTCTCGGATTTTCCGTGATTATTTCTGATCGTGATTTCTAATCCGATTTTCGTTTTAGTTTAACTTTTCGCTCGTTTATCGGAATTAGGCGATTCAAGCGCCTAGAGTTTCGTCTCGAAACCCTATTTCCGTTTAACCAACTCAAACAAGTTTTCGCTTCTGTAAAATTTGACTTAGATCCATATTAGTAAACGAAGCTTGTTTCTTTCGCCGTTTGACTTTCGTTGCTTCGTTTGATTTGTTTCTTTTTGCAAAATGGAGTTCTTAAGTTGAACTTTCTGGTTAGATCTTTTATTTGAGTTTTACCTGTGCATTAGATGAGTACTTATTGTATGCTTGTTTATTTGATGTGATAGAGTACCCGGAGTGCGCCGCTTGCTACGTCGAATCTCTAGGTTTCGCGGATCATCAGCAAGGCAAGTAACACTGTGATCATACCTCTTACTACCCAGTTTCATTGCATTAGATCAATCCTCAAACATTGCATGATTAGGATCTAATTAAATTGTGGGTTGGTAAGTAGATGAGGTAGTACCTATTACCTGTTATATTATCAAACCCTTGGGAGTTACTTCTACGTTTGCTTATATTGCCATGCTATGCTAGTAGACGTGGATTGGGTGAGTGTATCCATGACAGATGTGAGATTGTTAATTAATGGTTTATTTAAGGTGGCAACTTTAATACACATCTGGGTAGATTGAGGCACCTGGGTATTCCAGCGATTGCCTGTTTTTCTTTATGGACCGCCACCCAGGCTCAAAGGGATCATGAGATTATTCATGCTAGAAACTTCCGTGTGAAGCCACAAGCTACTATGGGCTCTAGCATAGTTGATTAAGTCGTGCAAACTCTTACAGTGGTAGACTAGCAGATGTAGGGGAAAGTAGGTGTAATGGTCTACCCGATCGTAAGGTGCTAGCGCTTCTGAAAGACTATGTCTCGGTCATCTGTTTCTCAAACACCATGTAGTGCGAGAATCCCAATGGAGGAGATCGAGTCTTGTGGGGAAAAGTGCGCAAAACTCTGTAGAGTGTATAAACTAATCATGATTAGCCGTGTCCCGGGTTATGGATGTCTTGAGTATCTAGTACTTGGATTATCATGTGAATCTCATCATGTGACTTTAATTAATTTTGTTGGGTTTTAATGATGATGTTTAATTGGTATTGAGAGGGTGTCTACGCTCTCAATGTTTAACAACTACCATGATAGTTAAATAAAATTTATTCATTTGCAGTAGGGAAAAATTGGCTTTGCGCAATATGTAACCATAGAGCTTTCCACCAGCCAAATATGCATGTAGTGATAGCATTATTCTGTTCTTGCTCTACTGTGTTACTTTGCCAACATATTCCATGTGCTGACCCATTTTCGGGCTGCAATGTTCATGTTGCAGACTTTTCAGACAACGAGTAAGGAGCCTTTAGGTCGTGGTTCTATACTCTGTGATGCCGTTGGAGTTGATGGACACACTTATCTTCCAAGCCTTTCGCTGTTATCGTTATTAGATGGCCTTAAGCCATATTATTTGTAATAAGTTCTCTTTTGAGACACTCATTGTAATAATTGTGTGATTGCTACTCTGTTATAAATCCTTCAATTACTGTGCGTGTCAGCATTACTGATCCAGGGATGATACTGAAGCACAGAGATTAGACTGTTTGAGGTCTGGTCGCTACATTTTCCTTCCTGCCTTCTGTGTGCTTGTTCTTTTTGCAAATTGTTGCCTTCGTGTATGAAACTGGGGAGGTTATCATTGATAAGGATAATAATATGGAAAGCTTTGATGCTATTGATGATCCTCTTGAAAATCCTACTATTTTACACACTAAAAGGTTTCAGATTGGAAGCGGTAATATTATTGGGAAGGGAGTTATTCAAGATTTCTTTACTTGTGCCGGTGCTTTGCCCACCATGAGCGGGTCTATTCTTCATAAGACTAGTAGTCTCAAGGATGCTATATATTTGCTCATAGTTGAACTTCAAAGACAATTTTTACATATTCATCCTTCCATACAAAGGATTTTCCTAGAATTTTCTAATATTGAGCATTCTTCTATTAAGCGAGCAGCGACCATCTTTTTAGCTCATGAGTTCAGATTTATAATAAAAGAGGCCAATGAAATTTCTGTGCGTTATAGGGTGGATGCTGTCCATCCTCCCATATAAGCAATCCTTTTTAACAAGAAGACATTATGCGTTTACGGTCTTTAGATCATGTTGCTTTTAATGAAAACCTTAGACAAAAGGTTCCTACCGATGTTCTTGTTGATAGGATCTCTGAATTTAATGATAATTTTGCTATCCAGAATAATGGGTTAGTTTTTTCCCTTGAACAAAGATTCATGACTTTTTGCCAAAAGAATGCTTATAATGATGAATTGGTTGTGCAGTATGAGGGGCCAAAGGAGGAACCAATACCTCCCGAGCTTGATCTTGGGGAGTTTTGTCCCATTAAATTTAGCCTTTTGATTACTTTTGCTTACCCAAAGAAAGCTTGTTGCTGAATGTAGGGAGTATGAGATGAGTTTTCGTGACTTACCTTATCACTGTCATGGCAATACTTAGATCTATCCTTGCTTTTATGCCTAGCTAGGGGCGTTAAACGATAGCGCTTGTTGGGAGGCAACCCAATTTTACTTTGTTTTCTTGCTTTTTGATTCTGTTTAGTAATAAATAATTCATCTAGCCTCTGTCTAGATGTGGTTTTATGCTTTTAATTAGTATTTGTGCCAAGTAGAACCTTTGGGAAGACTTGGGGAAAGTCTTTGCGATCTTCCTGTAAAAAACAGAAACTTTAGCGCTCACGAGATTTGCTGCCATTTTTTTTACTGGAGAGTGCTATTTAGTTAATTCTTTTTGAAGATGATTAATAGATAAATTCCTCACGTCCAGAAATTTATTTTAGAATTTTTGGGGTTCCAGAAGTATTCAAAACCTTCAGATTACTATAGACTATTCTGTTTTTGACAGATTCTGTTTTTCGTGTGTTGTCTGCTTATTTTGATGAATCTATGGATAGTAATAGAGTTTATGAACCATAGAAAGTTGGAATACAGTAGGTTTAACACCAATATAAATAAAGAATGAGTTCATTACAGTACCTTGAAGTGGTGGTTTATTTTCTTTTACTAAAGGAGCTCACGAGATTTTCTTTTAAGTTTTGTGTTGTGAAGTTTTCAAGTTTTGGGTTAAGATTTGATGGATTATGGAACAAGGAGTGGCAACAGCCTAAGCTTGGGGATGCCCAAGGCACCCCAAGGTAAAATCCAAGGACAACCAAAAGCCTAAGCTTGGGGATGCCCCGGAAGGCATCCCCTCTTTCGTCTTCGTCCATCGGTAACTTTACTTGGAGCTATATTTTTATTCACCACATGATATGTGTTTTTGTTGGAGCGTCTTGTATGATTTGAGTCTTTGCTTTTTAGTTTACCACAATCATACTTGCTGTACACACCTTTTGGGAGAGACACACATGAATTGGAATTTATTAGAATACTCTATGTGCTTCACTTATATCTTTTGAGTTGGGTAATTTTTTGCTCTAGTGCTTCGCTTATATCTTTTAGAGCACGGCGGTGGTTCTATTTTATAGAAATAATTGATCTCTCATGCTTCACTTATATAATTTTGAGAGTATTTTAGAACAGCATGGTAATTTACTTTGGTTATAAAATTTAAATGCTAAGAGAAGTTGGATGCTTGATAGTTGTTTTGAGATATAAAGGTGGTAATATTAGAGGTGTGCTAGTTGAGTAATTGTGAAATTGATGAATACTTGTGTTAAAGTTGGAAAGTATCGTAGCATGCACATATGGTAAACGTTGTGTGACAAATTTGAATCATGGGGTGTTCTTTGATTGCTTTCCTTATGAGTGGTGGTCGGGGACGAGCGATGGTCTTTTCCTACCAATCTATCCCCCTAGGAGCATGCGCGTAGTGCTTGGGTTTGATGACTTGTAGATTTTTGCAATAAGTATGTGAGTTCTTTATGACTAATGTTGAGTCCATGGATTATACGCACTCTCACCCTTCAATCATTGCTAGCCTCTTCGGTACCGTGCATTGCCCTTTCTCACCTTGAGAGTTGGTGCAAACTTCGCCAGTGCATCCAAACCCCATGATATGATACGCTCTATCACACATAAGCCTCCTTATATCTTCCTCAAAACAGCCACCATACCTACCTATTATGGCATTTCCATAGCCATTCCGAGATATATTGCCATGCAACTTTCCACCGTTCCATTTATTGTGACACGCATCATCATTGTCATATTGCTTTGCATGATCATGTAGTTGACATCGTATTTGTGGCAAAGCCACCATGCTTAATTTTTCATACATGTCACTCTTGATTCATCGCAATCCCGGTACACCGCCGGAGGCAATCACATAGAGTCATAATTTTTTTCTAAGTATCGAGTTGTAATTCTTGAGTTGTAAGTAAATAAAAGTGTGATGATCATCATTAGAGCATTGTCCCATGTGAGGAAAGGATGATGGAGACTATGATTCCCCCACATGTCGGGATGAGACTCCGGACGAAAAAAGATAAAAAAAAGAGGCAAAAAAGGAAAAGAAGGCCCAAACAAAAAAAGGAGATAAAAAGAGAGAAGGGACAATGTTACTATCCCTTTTCCACACTTGTGCTTCAAAGTAGCACCATGATCTTCATGATAGAGAGTCTCTTATTTTGTCACTTTCATATACTGGTGGGAATTTTTCATTATACAACTTGGCTTGTATATTCCAATGATGGCCGGGCTTCCTCAAATGCCCTAGGTCTTCGTGAGCAAGCAAGTTGGATGCATACCCACTTAGTTTCTTTGATGAGCTTTCATATATTTATAGCTCTAGTGCATCCATTGCATGGTAATCCCTACTCCTTGCATTGACATCAATCGGTGGGCATCTCCATAGCCCATTGATTAGCCGCGTCAATGTGAGACTTTCTCCCTTTTTGTATTCTCACACAACCTCAATCATCATATTCTATTCCACCAATAGTGCTATGTCCATGGCTCGTGCTCATATATTGCGTAAAAGTTGAAAGAGTTTGAAAAGGCTAAGTATGAACCAATTGCTTGGCTTGTCATCAGGGTTGTGCATGATGAGAGCATTTTGTGTGACAAAAATGAAGCATGGCCAAACTATATGATTTTGTAGAGATAAGTTTTCTTTGGCTATGTTATTTTGATAAGACATAAATGCTTGATTAGAATACTTGGAATATTTCTATTTTTATGTCAACAATAAACTTTTATCTTGAATCTTTCGGATCTGAACATTCATGCCACAATAGAGAAAAATACATTGAAGAATATGCTAGAAAGCATTCCACATCAAAAATTATGTTTTTATCATTTACCTACTCGAGGACGAGCAGGAATTAAGCTTGGGGATGCTTGATACGTCTCCAATGTATCTATAATTTTTGATTGTTCCATGCTATTATACTATCTGTTTTGGATGTTAATGGGCTTTATTTTACACTTTTATATCATTTTTGGGACTAACCTATTAACCCAAGGCCCAGTGCAAATTGATGTTTTTTGCCTATTTCAGTGTTTCGCAGAAAAGGAATATCAAACGGAGTCCAAACGGAATGAAACCTTCGGGAGCGTGATTTTTGGAACAAACGTGATCCAGAGGACTTGGAGTGGACGTCAAGAAACGAACGAGGTGTCCATGAGGCAGGGGGCGCGCCTACCCCCCTGGGTGTGCCCTCCCCCTCGTGGGTCCCTCATGGCTCAACTGACGTACTTCTTCCTCCTATATATGTTCACATACCCCAAAAACATCCAGGAGCACCACAAAACCCTATTTCCACCGCTGCAACCTTCTGTACCCAAGAGATCCCATCTTGGGGCCTTTTCCGGAGCTTCGCCGGAGGGGGCATCAATCACGGAGGGCCTCTACATCAACTCCATGGCCCCTACAATGATGTGTGAGTAGTTTACTTCAGACCTTCGGGTCCATAGCTATTAGCTAGATGGCTTCTTCTCTCTCTTTGAATCTCAATACAAAGTTCTCCTCGATCTTCTTGGAGATCTATTTGATGTAACTCTTTTTGCGGTGTGTTTGTCGAGATCCGATGAATTGTGGGTTTATGATCAAGTCTATGTATGAACAATATTTGATTCTTCTCTGAAATCTTTTATGTATGATTGGTTATCTTTGCAAGTCTCTTCGAATTATCAGTTTGGTTTGGCCTACTAGATTGATCTTTCTTGCAATGGAAGAAGTGCTTAGCTTTGGGTTCAATCTTGCGGTGCTCGATCCCAGTGATAGAAAGGGAAACGACACGTTGTATTGTTGCCATCGAGGATAAAAAGTTGGGGTTTACATCATATTGCTTGAGTTTATCCCTCTACATCATGACATCTTACCTAATGCGTTACTCTGTTCTTATGAACTTAATACTCTAGATGCATGCTGGATAGCAGTCGATGTGTGGAGTAATAGTAGTAGATGCAGGCAGGAGTCGGTGTACTTGTCACGGACGTGATGCCTATATACATGATCATGCCTAGATATTCTCATAATTATTCGCTTTTCTATCAATTGCTCGACAGTAATTTGTTCACCCACCGTAATAATTATGCTATCTTAAGAGAAGCCACTAGTGAAACCTATGGCCCCCAGGTCTATTTTTCCATCATATAAGTTTCCAATCTATTTTACTTTGCAATCTTTACTATCAATCTATATCATAAAAACACCAAAAATATTTATCTTATTATTATTATCTCTATTAGATCTCACTCTCGTAAGTGACCGTGAAGGGATTGACAACCCCTTTATCGCGTTGGTTGCGAGGTTCTTATTTGTTTGTGTAGGTACGAGGGACTTGCACGTGGCCTCCTACTGGATTGATACCTTGGTTCTCAAAAATTGAGGGAAATACTTACGCTACTTTGCTGCATCACCCTTTCCTCTTCAAGGGAAAACCAACGCAGTGCTCAAGAGGTAGCAATGTTGAAAATGTGGATGCTCAATGTTGATGTATATCATTTGGAGCAATCCATTGGAGTGAGTTACACTTTCAATACCTACACGGGTTAGTCCCACAAGGAACAAACAAGGATATCCATAGACATAGAGTGATGTTCACACAAGATGATGTCCATGAAAGCATTAAGTTACCTTGTCCCTTGTCTTACCAACAACAGGGTTTGTGACTCCTTGAACTAGTGCAAGATGTGGAAGTTGTTTGCACTTTTCCTCGCCAAAATGATATGAGTGAAGTATGTTGGCGGAGTCACCCTCAAGAACTCTCTAGTTCTTCTTCTTCCGGATCCACATCATGTTGATGGGAATCCTTGGAGTTGTAGTCATACTTGATGAAGTAGAACTTGATGTTGTCTTGGGAACACACTTGACCAAGGCCTTAGGAGCTTCTTCAAATGCATCAATCTCCTCTTGAAGCTTGTCCTTGCCTTTGTGCTTGTGGTCTTGTGGTGGAAGATCATCTTGAGCTTGTGTCCCTTGGAAAGAAGTAGGATCATACTTCTCTTGTTGAGGAACAAACTTCGTCTTGGGGTATTGATCTTCATCCCTCCCAACTCCATTGGCATCGAACTTTCGCTCAAAACCAACACCTTGATTCTTTCGGCGCCTTCCTTGCTTGCGTATAATTTCCTCAAATTCCTTACTCCGGGCAAGGCTCTTGTAAACACATTTCTCTATGATTCCCTTTAATAAGCTATTTTCTTGCTCAAGTGTAACTTGGCTAAGAGAATTATTAGTGGAATCAAGAGAACTACTAGAAGCAACAACATTGGTTTTAACATGATTATTGTTACTACTAGAAGAAGAATATTTCTTACTCGTGTTGCTAGATTTTACTTGTGGCATGTAAGTAGACAAGAGTAAACGCTTGGAAATATAAGAAGAACTTTTCTTGCGAAGATCATCATTGATTGCTTTTAAGAACCCATGCTCTTGCTCAAGGTTGAGCTTTTCAAAGCGTAGCTTCTCATGAGTCTTTAAAAGCTCTTGATGATCTTCTAAGATAGTTTCATGAGCTAACTTAAGAGTGTTTAGTTATTTAGTTAGACACTCAATCTCCTTCTTATCATCATCATTCGTTTTATCTTGATTAGCATGATTAATAGAAATTTCATCATAGTTTTCATCACTAGAGTTGTCAACAAGTAAATCATCATCACCTAACAAATCATCTTCATAACTATTGAAATCAACATACTCGGGGTGTGATACCTTTGGGCCTTTAGCCATGAAGCATCTTCCAATTCCTTCATTTGGTGAGTCAAATATGTCATAGGAGTTGGTTGACATGAGTGCTAGACCGGCAACACCTTCATCTTGAGTATATTCGGAGTTGGAGTGATATCTCGGAGTGATTGTCGGAGTCGGAGCCGGATACCCATTCAACAACATGAGATTGATGTCTTTGTTTTGTGTAGCTCCTTGATGACTTGTCCTTCCTTTCTGAATCATTGCTTCTCCGAGATGTTCTTTGTTCATAACGATTATCGTTACTCCTTCTCTCTCTTGGAGGTGATTCTTCTCTTCTACTTCTCCTTTTGGGTGAATCTTCTCTTCTTTTGTAGGGGGCGTACACTCATTGGAATAGTGTCTAGGTCTTCCACAATTGTAGCAATTATGCTCAAGACTCAAAGATCTTTTGTCATTGTAGGATGTTGACTTGGAACTTCTTTGTTTGCTTCTACTCTTGTAGAACTTGTTGAAGTTCTTCACCATTAAGCTCAATTCTTCGTTGAATGCTTGTTTCTCACTTGATGATGTAGGAGCGTCACATGAGTCTTTGTAAGAACCACTTGTCTTGTTGTGAATCTCTTCCTTATCCTTGAGTGAGATATCATGATCAACAATTCTTCCAATTACTTCCATTTTATTTGAGATCTTTGTAGTTGGGCATCATTTGGATCAATGTGCACACGGTATCATATTTTCTGTCCAAGGCTCTTAGGATCTTCTTGATGATGAATCTACCGGTCATCTCTTCACTTCCTAAGCCGGCAATCTCATTTGTGATGAGAGAAAGCCTAGAGTACATTTCAGTGACACCTTCACCATCCTTCATTTTGAACTTGTCAAGTTGACTTTGAAGCACATCCAATTTGGAGTCGGTACCCTCATGCATATCAATCAAAGTATCCCAAATTTCCTTTGCATTCTCAAGATGACTGATTTTGTTGAATTGTTCAGGGCACAATCTGTTGAAGAGGATATCGCAAGCTTGAGTGTTGTATTACATCATCTTCAACTCTTCCGCGCTAGCTTCACGGTTCGGTTCTCTCCCATCAAATAATTCTCCTTGCAAGCCGATACACAGAATAGCCCAAACGGCGGGGTTATGTCCAAGAATATGCAATTTCATCTTATGCTTCCAACTAGCAAAATTAGTACCATCAAAGTAAGGACCTCTACGGTGGTAATTTCCCGCGCTAGATGCCATACTCTCCTAGGTTGTGAAACCAAGTCTATGATCACCAAAAGCTATGGAAATCAAGGCAAATGGAGACCAAAGCTCTGATATCACTTGTAGGATCGAAAGTATGTCTAGAGGGGGGGTGATTAGACTACTTGACCAAATAAAAATCTAGTACTTTCCCAATTTTAAGTCTTGGCAGATTTTAGCAACTTAGCACAAGTCAAGCAATCAACCTACACATGCAAGTCTAAGAATATAGCAGTGGAATGTAAAACATTTGCATATGAAGGTAAAGGGAGGAGTTTGGAGGGACCAAACGCAATGCAGACATAGAGATTTTTGGCGTGGTTCCGGTAGGTGGTGCTATCATACATCCACGTTGATGGAGACTTCAACCCACAGAGGATAACAACTGCGAGAGTCCACGGAGGGCTCCACCCACGAAGGGTCCATGAAGAAGCAACCTTGTCTATCCCATCATGGCCATCGCACACGAAGGACTTGCCTCACTTGGGTAGATCTTCACAAAGTAGGCGATCTCCTTACCCTTACAAACTCCTTGGTTCAACTCCACAATCTTGTCGGAGGCTCCCAAGTGACACCTAACCAATCTAGGAGACACCACTCTCCAAAAGGTAATAGATGGTGTGTTGATGATGAACTCCTTGCTCTTGTGCTTCAAATGATAGCCTCCCCAACACTCAACTCTCTCTCAAAGATTTGGAGTTGGTGGAAAGATGATTTGAGTGGAAAGCAACTTTGGGAAGGCTAGAGAACAAGATTCTTATGGTTGGAATGGAATATCTTGGTCTCAACACATTAGTAGGTGGTTCTCTCTCAGAAAATGAATGGTAGAAGTGTAGGCACGTTCTGATGGCTCTCTCCACAAATGGAGGATGTGTGGAGGGGTATAAATAACCTCCACACAAAATCTAACCATTACACACAATTTACCAAATTCGGTGGACCGAATCATAAAACTCGGTCAGACCAATTTAGTTCAAAATGTGAACGTTAGGCTTTTCTGTGGGACCGACATGTCAACTCGGTGAGACCGATTTCACTAGGGTTAGGCCATAACGTAATCTCGGTGAGACCGATCACATAAACTCGGTAGGACCGATTTCTGTAATAGGCAAATAGAGAGTTGGTCAGGCAAACTCGGTGGGACCGAATCACTCATTTCGGTAAGACCAAAATATTACGAAAGGGAAATAGAGAGTTTGCATTGCGAACTCGGTGGGACCGATCGCTGATCTTGGTTGGACCGAAACGTTACGAAGGGAAATAGAGAGTTTGCAATCCCATCTCGATGAGACCGAGATCCCTATCGATGAGACCGAAGTGACTAGGGTTTCTGGCAGTGGCTATGTCAAGTGAACTCGGTGGCGCCGGATAGATAATTTCGGTGGGGCCGAGTTTGACTTTTGGTTTGGGACATATGTGGATATCAGAAAGTGGTTGAGGGCTTTTAAAGCATATCACTAAGCATTTTGAGCAAGCAAGCCATTAAGAAACACCTCATCCCCCTTTTAATAGTATTGGCTTTTCCTATGGACTCAATGTGATCTTGGATCACAAAAATGAAAATGTAGAGTCTTGAGCTTGAGCCAATTTGTGTCCTTAGAATTTTGAGGGGTCCACACTTCTAATCCATGCCATGCATATCATTGAACTTTCTGAAATGATCATCTTGACCGAAACCACCCAGGGATAGTTGCACTTTCACTTTCACCTAGCGGTGCATCAAGGACATAATTCTTCTGTGCAGCAATGAGGATAATCCTCAAGTTATGGACCCATTCTGTCTAGTTGATGCCATCATCTTTCAACTTAGCTTTCTCTAGGAACGTATTAAAATTCAGTGGAACGGTAGCATGGGCCATTGATCTACAACATTGATATGCAAATACTATCAGGACTAAGTTCATGATAAATTAATTTCAATTAATCAAATTACTTAAGAACTCCCACTTAAATAGACATCCCTCAAGTCATCTTAAGTGATACGTGATCCAAATCAACTAACCCATGTCCGATCATCACGTGAGATAGAGTAGTCATCAATGGTGAACATATCTATGTTGATCATATCTACTATATGATTCACGTTTGACCTTTCGGTCTCCAGTGTTCTGAGGCGATGTCTGTACATGCTAGGCTCGTCAAGTTTAACCCAAGTATTTCGCATGTGCAAAACTGTCTTGCACCCATTGTATGTGAACGTAGAGTCTATCACAACCGATCATCATGTGGTGTCTCAACACGACTTACTGTAGCAACGGCGCATACTTAGGGAGAACACTTTTACCTTGAAATTTAGTGAAGGACTCATCTTATAATGCTACCACCGTACTAAGAAAAATAATATGCATAAAAGATAAACATCACATGTAATCAAAATATGTGACATGAAATGGCCATCATCATCTTGTGCTTTTGATCTCCATCTCCAAAGCATCATCATGATCTCTGTCGTCACCAGCTCGACACCTTGATCTCCATTGTTGCGTCGTGGTTGTCTCGCCAACTATTGCTTCTACAACTATCGCTAACGCATAGTGATAAAGTAAAGCAATTACATGGCGTTTGCATTCATAAAATAAAGAGACAACCATAAGGCTCCTGCCGGTTGCCGATAACTTACAAAACATGATTATCTCATACAATAACGTGTATCACATCATGTCTTGACCATATCACATCACAACATACCCTGCAAAAGCAAGTTAGACGTCCTCTACTTTGTTGTTACAAGTTTTTATGTGGCTGCTACGGGCTTCTAGCAAGAATCGTTCTTACCTACAGCCACCGTTCAAGATATCTTCTGATATTCCAATAAATCAGCCAATTTATCGCTTACCGGTGTCTGACCGATAAGACAAATTGGCCGATAAATCAGCCGATATGGTGATAAATCGGCTGATATGCCAATAAACGGTCTAATTTACCCCTTATCATGGGTCGACCGATAAGTTCCCGATAAGCGATATCCCCAACATTGCCTACAGCAAAAAGAACCACAATGGTGATTCATCAAGTTTGTTGTTTTAACCTTCTTCAACGACCCGCCGTAGTTAAATTCGATTCACCTAAAGTAGGAGAAACAGACACCCGCCTGCCACCTTTATGGAAATCTAGTTGCATGTCTATCAGTGGAACCGGTCTCATGTGCGTGGACAAGTAAGGTTGGTCCAGGCCGCTTCATCCCACAATACCATCAAATTAGAATAAGACGTTGGTGGTAAGCAGTATGACTATCACTGCCCATAACACTTTGTGTTCTACTCATGCATATCATCAACGCATAGACCCGGCTCATGATGCCACTGTTGGGAATCGTTGCATGGAAAAGAAAAAAAATCGATGCACACGCAATGATCTATATATCCATGGAGATGCATAGCAACGAGGAGGAGATTATGTCTACGTACCCTCATAGACCATAAGCGGAAGCGTTTGTCAACGCGGTTGATGTAGTCGAACTTCTTCGCGCTTCAACCGATCAAGTACCGAACGCACGACACCTCTGCGTTTTGCACACGTTCAGCTTGGTGACGTCCCTCGCCTTCTTGATCCAGCAAGACGTCGAGGTAGTAGACGAGTTCCGCTAGCATGACTGCATGGTGACGGTGATGGTGAAGTGATCCTCGCAGGGCTTCTCCTAAGCACTACGAAAATATGACCGAGGTTGTAAATGGTGGAGGGGGCGCCGCAGACGGCTAAACAATTGTCTGGTGTGTGCTAGGTGCCCCCACATATAGGTGGGAGGGGGAGGGGAGAGGCCAGGTGGCACCCCAAATAGGACTGAATCCTACTTGGGCTCCTCCCAAGCCACGCCCCCCCTACCATATATGTGGGAGGGGGAAGGAAAGAAAGGGGGAGAGGGAAGGGAGGGGGAATCCTATTCCTCTCTTTCCTTTCCCTTCTCCTCCTTGGCCGACCCATATGGGGGGCGCTCCGGACCCTTGTGACTTGTGCATTTCCCCTCTTGGCCCATAAGGCCCATATCTTTTGCCGGGGGTGCCCGGAACCCCTTCCGGTGACCTGATAAGTATCCGGTACCCCCAAAACACTTCCGGTGTCTGAATACTATCATCCTATATATCAATCTTTACCTCTCGACCATTTAGAGGCTCCTCGTCATGTCCATGATCTCATCCGGGACTCCAAACAATATTCCATCACCAAATCACATAACTCATATAATACTATATCGTCATCGAACGTTAAGCATGCGGACCCTACGGGTTCAGAACTATGCAGACATGACCGAGACACCTCTCTGGTCAATAACCAATAGAGGAACATGGATGCCATATTGGCTCCTACATATTTTACGAAGATCTTTGTCGGTCGAACCGTTATGATAACATACATAATTCCCTTTGTCCATCGGTATGTTACTTGCCCGAGATTCGATCGTCGATATCTTCATACCTAGTGCAATCTCGTTACCGGAAGTCTCTTTACTCGTTCCGTAATACATCACCTCATGACCAACTCCTTAGTCGTTTGCTTGCAAGCTTATGATGTGTATTACCGAGAGGGCCCAGAGACACCTCTCCGATACTCGGAGTGACAAATCCTAATCTTGATCTATGCCAACTCAACAAACACCTTTAGAGATACCTGTAGAGCATCTTAATAATCACCAAGTTATGTTGTGACGTTTGATAGCATGCAAGGCATTCCTCCTATATTTGGGAGTTGCATAATCTCATAGTCGAAGGAATATGTATTTGACATGAAGAAAGCAATAGTAATAAAACTAAACGATCATAATGCTAAGCTAACAGATGGGTCTTGTCCATCACATCATTCTCCTAATGATGTGATGCCGTTATCAAATGACAACTCATGTCCATGGTTAGGAAACCTTAACCATCTTTGATCAACGAGCTAGTCAAGTAGAGTCTCACTAGGGACACAGTGTTTGTTTATGTATTCACACATGTACTTAGGTTTCCGATCAATACAATTCTAGCATGAATAACAACTTTATTATTTCCTCTAGGGCATATTTCCTTCACTCTCACGGGCAGTTACTACAAAAGCAAGACAAATGGGATTGACTTGAAGCTTTTCAATGCTTGCACGACCATTTTTATTAGCAATGGTGCCAAGACGCCTTTTTGTGACTCGACATGGTTAGATGACAAGCGGCCATTAAATATTGCCCCCTTGTTTTTGCAGTCTTCAGCAGGAAAAAGTGGACGGCTTGAATTTGACGACTTAAGCTTAATGTAGATTTCTCTATGGCTCACATTCGTCGGTACATTGAGTTTTGGAGTATGTTCTCTAATGCCTATCTTGAGGATGAGGTGGAGGACACCATTTCGTGGAGTTCATGGTAGCGGCGTCTACTCGGCATATAAAGCACATTTTTTTGGAGTCACACTAACTTCAACAAACGAGACTATTTGGAAGGCATGGCCCCCTCCAAAGTTCAAATTTTTCTTCTTGCTTGCTATACAGAACATAGTTTGGACCGCGGAGTGTC
Organism: Triticum aestivum; assembly: GCF_018294505.1. Lineage (NCBI taxonomy): Eukaryota > Viridiplantae > Streptophyta > Magnoliopsida > Poales > Poaceae > Triticum > Triticum aestivum. The sequence goes on along the minus strand of NC_057797.1, from coordinate 163,464,589 downwards.
TGCTAAGAGAGGTTGGGAAAGTTGCGGGCTTTGATACTTGTGTAAGAGGGTGAAAGAGATGGTTGCACATATCTTCTTTGGGTGTCCCTCATTGCGAGGATATGGAGGCCGGTCAAGGCCTAGCTTGGACTAGCAACCTTGGACTTGTCCCTTTGGGCTGGCGAGAGAAATATTAGATCTTGGTGGATGAAAATGTCGGCCTCAAACATTGCCAATTGGAAGGCAATGAGCTCTCTGATCATGCTTGTGACCTATGTTGGAAATATGCCCTAGATGCAATAATATTTGTATTATTATATTTCCATATTCATAATTAAGTGTTTATATTTCATGCTATAACTGTTATGGTCCTGAAATATGCGATTCAATGGAAAACTCATATGCACATGTGAAATGATAAACTTATAAATAAAGGTTCCTAGTCTCGCCTCTAAGACTAGATCAAGTGTTGTCAGTGATCACGTTTTCTAGATCTTAGTATATTGCTAAGTGTAACAATAGTCCTAAAACAATATTGAGATTATGACGTTGGAAGAATGATCAAATTGAATCGACTCAAACTTATTTGTTATGAATTGCGTTAATATCGCATGCATTCAATTGTAATAACATAGAGTGTTAACGTGTGATATTGCTCCTTAGAATATGAGAGTATCGTGGTCACTTCTTACCGGATGATGGACTTTGGGGTTGCTCAAATGTCACATGTAACAAAATGATCATAACTACAAGTTATTGGCTCATCGGGAAGTTTGTCAAGTGACCGGATAGCTCGAGAGTGGGATTTTCTCCTACGGCGATGGAGAAATATTCTTAGGGCCCTCCCAGTGTGATGACATCAATCATCGTCTGGCCACACACAAGTGACTACGTCACGGGGATGTGGAAACACAATAATAAGAAAGAAGAACAAAAACCGGTAATAAGGATTTCGGTACAGTGAGCATGGTGATGACTAGGGAGGATAACGATGCATATAGGTTTTGTAAAGTAACATGAAGCAAAGGGAACATCACATGATAACCAAAGGTTCACTCGAATATCATTCTTGTGCTCATAGGGACCGATATGGACGTCCATGGTTCCGTTGTCAGTCATTGAATGAAGGGGTTTCATTCATGTCTATGAGTTACCGAACCTACGGGATCAGAAGCTTAAGGAAATCATGATCTTCTGAATGTTAGTAGGATGGGAGTGATGATAACATATTTTTGGAATTATTTCATGAATATTTGGAATAGTTCCGAGAGGACTCAGAAGCGTTTCGGTGTGACCGGAAGGGTTTCCGTGAGTATCGGGTACTACCGGGTATTACTGATAAATTATATAGGTGGAAATTTTATACTAAATTTAAATATCAACGGGCCTAAAAAGGCCAAGTTGTGGAAGGATATTTGAGCCACAAGGGCCCAATAGGGGTGGTGCCTCCCTCTCCATGGAAAGGAGGGAGGGGAGGCCGAATTGGACGGGGAATCTCCCTCCTCTTGGCCGGCCAAGGAGGGATGACTCCTTACCTCCTTGTGGCGCCCCTCCTTCTCCCCTATAACCTATATATATTAGAGGTTTTGGCCACAATTGACACACAAGTTTTGGATCCGCCTCTAGTTCTTCTAGTTCTAGTTCTAGTTGATCCTAGTTGACTAATTAGAGCTAGACTAATCCTCTTATCCTCATAATTAGAAACCCAGTGTGGTTCTAATCTCCTCCCTCTAATTCTCCAGGAATGATTAGCTCTGGACATTGAAGCACTGCCGGATCATGAGGACTGCACGCTTGCCACCAAGTAGAGAGGTCGTGCTTTCAGTCTTCGGTTCGAGGGGTTGTTCGTGGGCGGTACGAGGGATCGTTCATCGACGGATCGAGGAACTCCAAGTATGATCTACACCGACATGTTCTTCTTCCGCTGTAACTCTGTGATGGTAATGACCGTAATCCCAACCCGTTATGCATCTTCATATTGATCTTGGGTGATCATAGGTACAATTTTTTCTACTATGTTTCTCAAAAGTGGCATCATGAGCGGTTTTATGATTAGATGCAGGTTGCGATCTAGATCACATGTGAAGTTGATGTTCTTGCTATGCTTTCATCGAGTGTTGCTTTGGTTCAATTCATCAACAACATGGTGTCACTTTGTTACAAGGTTCTGACAATCGATCGTCTCTGGCAATAGATGATCTTCTAATAGTTCCTTGGGCTTCATTATAGTTGAGAATAGTGAACCATCACGTACACAAGAGGATGCCGAAGATGGAGGATCTTCTAGGGGGTCACGCGTATTTGAAAATTTTAGTGTGGGGCTAGAGATTTTTAATTAAGTCTCTTGTTTCACACACCCCAAAACTTAATCTAGCATAAAGAATCATTGCCTATGTTGTGGATGTAGGTAGCTAGTACTACTTGTTAAAACTGGTTAACCACATAACTAACTTTTTTCTAAAACTGATTAGTGGACGTCTAACTTGGTTTTGCAGGGTATGCATATGATGTGGTATAGCCTTAGTCATGATAATGAGTTTATGTATGAGATGGTTATATGTTGTAATGTTAAGTGACCTGCACGTCATGACATGATGGCTGGATCCAGGAGATTGCCACGTTAATGTAAAATTCCTAGAGATAGCCTACAGGTTACAAGTAATAATGGCAGACATACACGGAGGACCCTGGCAAGGAGAAGGTGTACTTGGCACGGGACGAGGAGCTATAATTTCGTGCCACGGCGGAATTTTAGATTTTGGTGCCACGACAACATTTTCCAAAATGGTCGCCACGCCAATGTTTTCTAAAATTTCCGCCACGACATCTTTTTAAAACGGTTGCCACAGTAATGAAATATTGGCCGTCACGACACTTCAACTAAAGATTAAAGATGATCATGGAGGATTCCCGGTGCCCAGGGCTATACCATATCATGCTTTTATGAAACTACCTCATATGTTTGTCCCTTTGTTGTTTGCACCCTTTGATTGCGCAGTAGTCAATTATTAGGGTGATCTCTCACAGTAAATATCAAGTTAAAAGGTGCTCTTCCTAGTGTTGCAATCATCTATAACATGTGTCCTTTCGGAGTACTACATGCTACCATGAGTACAAATGAAAAGTGAAGTGTAAGGCGGGTGAGGTAGGACTTCATAGCAGAAACACTCGGTTGTCTTGAAGTTCTAGCAGAAAAGTTCTAAGCTCGGAGCACACAACATCAAAAGATGAACAAGAGTCATGTAGAGATATGCTTGGCAAAAGATTGCCTACCAGTTGAAATTCACATCATATGAGATTCCACCATCCATGGGTGTCAATGAGATCAGGGTCTTGAATCACTCACTATCAATTATCAGAGATGTTGATTTGAGTGGGAGCACAATTATGTATTAATTTAGTCTAATCACTAGTGCAAATTAATTATGAACTATGTCTATGTGTAGTTTGCATTATAGTTGTAGAATTATGGCTCACTGTTCCAACTATGATGTTGAAATTTATTTATTGTTATTTGTCTGGTTGAATCTTTTACGATTGAGAGGATTGTCCTCTCAGAGTGCCAAGAAGGATTTGGTCCTACCGCATGTTTGCGATGCTCCCCTGCTAATGCTATGGATGATGAGACTTGTGTCTTTCGATCAAAAAGGCTAAGAATTACATTATGGTTTGCTTGCTTCTGAGAAATCTGAGCTTCAAAATGTTTGGGATACTTATGCAATATTCTTGGAACTAAAAATTGTCTTCAGAAACGAACAAGGTTAAAAGATATATGATATATAAAGAAGTGTTTTTGTTTGCAAGTTCTACTGAAGCGTTCAACTATGTTTGAGACTAAAAATACGTAAGATCCGGAAGAACACCAGTCATTAGTTGATGGTGAGAACTTAAAGAGAATGAACAAAACCAAAATATGTAATGAGACTTACATACCCAGGGAAGTTTGGGGCTCACGTCATTGTTAAAAGTTAGATGATTCTTCTGTTGTGTGGGAGAACTATTGAAAGTAAAACTATAAGAAGTTTAGATGCGGGAAGTAATATGTCCATTTTGCATCATGTTTACCCACTGTTATTTATATTGTTTTTATGTATAATAATGCTTTTTGGAGTATTTCTAATGCCATTTCTCTCATAATATGAGAGGCACACACAAAGAGGGAGAACACCGGCAGCTGGAATGCTGGACCTGAGAAAGCTACATCAGGCTACCTATTCTGCACAACTCCAAATGAGCTGAAACTTTATGGGGAATTTTTATGGAATATATAAGAAATATTGGAGCCAATAAGTACTAGAGGGGACCCACCAGGTGGGCACAACCCACCTTGGCACGCTAGGGAGCCCAGGCGCGCCCTGGTGGGTTGTGCCCTCCTCGACCCACCTCCGATGCCCCTCTTATGGTATATAAGTCATTTTGACCTAGAAAAAACAAGGGGAGAACTTTTGGGACGAAGCGCCGCCATCTCGAGGGGGAACTTGGGCAGGAGCACTTTTGCCCTCCAGCGGAGCGATTCCGCCGGGGGAACTTCCCTCCCGGAGGGGGAAAATCATCGTCATCATTATCACCAACAACTCCCCCATCTTGGGGAGGGCAATCTCCATCAACATATTCAACAACACCATCTCCTCTCAAACCCTAGTTCATCTTTTGTGTTCAATCTTTGTACCGGAACTATAGATTGGTACTTGTGGGTGACTAGTAGTGTTGATTACATCTTGTAGTTGATTACTATATGGTTTATTTGGTGGAAGATTATATGTTCAGATCCAGTATGCTATTTAATACCCCTCTGATCTTGAGCATGATTATCATTTGTGAGTACTTACTTTTGTTCTTGAGGTCACGGGAGAAATTTTGTTGCAAGTAATCATGTGAATTTTATATGTGTTCGATATTTTGATGGTATGTATGTTGTGATTCCCTTAGTGGTGTCATGTGAATGTCGACTACATGACACTTCACCATATTTGGTCCTAAGGGAATGCATTGTGGAGTAGTTCTTAGGTGATGGGTTGCGAGAGTGATAGAAGCTTAAACCCTAGTTTATGCGCTATTCCGTATGGGGCTGATTTGGATCCAAAAGTTTAATGTTATGGTTAGAATTTATTCTTAATACTTTTCTCATAGTTGTGGATGATTGCGAGGGGGTTAATCATAAGTAGGAGGTTTGTTCAAGTAAGAACTACACCTAAGCACTGGTCCACCCACATATCAAATTATCAAAGTAGTGAACACAAATCGAACTAACATGATGAAAGTGACTAGATGAAATTCCCGTGTACCCTCAAGAACGCTTTGCTTATTATAAGAGACCATTTTAGCCTGTCCTTTGCCTCAAAAGGATTGGGCTACCTTGCTTCACCTTTGTTACTACTATCGTTACTTGCTCGTTACAAATTATCTTGGATATCAAACTACTCATTACTTATAATTTCAGTGCTTGCAGAGTGCCTTGTTGAAAACCACTTGTCATTTCCTTCTGCTCCTTGTTGGGTTCGACCCTCTTACTTATCGAAAGGAATATGATTGATCCGATATACTTGTGGGTCATCAAGGCCCTTTTCTGGCACTGTTTGCTTGGGAGTGAAGCGCTCTTGGTAAGGAAAAATTATTACAACATGCAGAAATTTACTGTCACTTGTTACTATGGAAAACAATCCTTTGAGGGGTTTGTTTGGGGTATCTTCACCTCAACAGGAACCACAATTAGTCACCCCTCAACCTACTGCACCTATTGAAAATATTGGTTATGAAATTCCTTCGGGTATGATAGAACAACTGCTAGCTAATCCTTATGCAAGAGATGGACCCGAACATCCTGATATGCACTTGATATATGTGGAAGGAATTTGTGGATTATTTAAGCTTGTAGGTTTACCTGGAGATGAAGCTAAGAAGAAGGTTTTCCCTTTATCTTTGAAGGGAAAAGCACTGGCATGGCACAGGCTATGCGATGATATAGGATCTTGGAATTGGAATCGATTGAAATTGGAGTTCCACCAAAAAAATTATCATATGCATCTAGTTCATTGTGATCGAAATTACATATATAATTTTTGGCTTCGTGAAGGTTAAAGTATCGCTCTATCTTGGGGGGGGGGGGCTTAATTCAATGTTATATTCATGCCCCAATCATGAGCGCTCAAGAGAAATTGCCATTCAAAAATTTTATGCTCGGTTTTCTCATGATGATGTAGCGACCCGACATCAGACGGTCAAGTCTCTGTGCTTAAGTGTCATCCCTGGATCGGTATTGCTGACACACAGTAGTCGAGGAATTATAAAAAAGTTCAATCACACACTTGTTATGTCGAGTGTCTCATAAAGAGTACTTATTACAATAATATGGCTGAAGGCCATCTAAAACAAGATAACTGCGGAAGCATCAAAGATAAACGAGTCCATCCAACTCCACAGCAATACTGAGTGCATGACAACAACCTAGCGCACCTTACTCTTCGTCTAAAAATTCTGCAACATGATACGTTGCAGCCGTGTAGGTCAACACATGGAATATGCTGGCAAGATAACACTATAGAACAATGAACAAAATAAATGCTATCACTACATGCATGTATGGCTGGTGGAGGCTCTATGGTTATCATTTGCATAAAGCTAGTTTTTCCCTACAACAAAGGAATATATCTCATTTATCTACATAGTTTGTTGAAATAATTGAGAAGGTAACCCCAACTCAATCCAAAAATTAAAATTAATAACCCGACAAATTAATTAAGTTAAGTGATGAGATCAACATAGTAATTCAAGTACCAGATACTCAAGATGTCCATAACCGGGGACACGGCTAACCATGATTCTTTATACACTCTGCAGAGGTTTGTGCACTTTTCCCCACAAGACTCGATCTCCTCCATTGTATATTCTCGCACTACATGATGTTTGAGAAACGGATGATCGAGACACAGTCTTTTCGAAGAGGTCCCCTTAACCGATAGATAGGCCTGTACACCTATAATCCCCTAAATCTGCTAGCCCATCATGGAAAGGATTCCCACAACTTACTCAACTATGCCAGAGCCCATAATGGCTTGTGGATGCACACGGAAGTTTCTAGCATGAATAATCTTATGATCCCTTTGAGCATGGGTGGCTAACCATAGGATGATCACACGGGTTCCCCGGGATCTCCTAGGAGAACACTGGTATATACCCAGGTGCCCACAACCAATCCACCCAGATGTGTATTAAAGTTTCCACCTTAAGTTTCCCTTAGTTAATAATAACTCTCACATCTTTCATGAAGTCTCTCAAACCAATCCACGTCTACGAGCATACGTTAGCAGTATAAGCATAACGTAGTAACACCCAGGGTTGAATATAAGACAATAGGTGCCCACAAACATGTCTACCTATGGTCAATGGCAACTAAAAACATCCTCCGGTAGCCATATACTCTGCTCCAGGTGAGCTTACTAACATAGGTGTCTTAAGGGCTACGGTGGGCAACTTAAACTTATCCACAAATCCCCTTGATATGTATGAATGCGATGCACCAGTGTCAAAAAGGACAAGAGCAGTAAATGACTTAATAAAAAACTTACCAATAACTGCATTGGGCTGCTCCTCAACTTCCTCCATGTTGACGTGGTTCACCTGCCCTCTGGTGAAAGGATTGGGCTTCTTCCCAGAGCTTCCATTTCCATTCCCATTCTTTATCTCAGGACATTCATCGGCATAGTGTATAGTCTTCCTGCACTTGAAACAGGTAACGTGCCTCAGATCCTTCTTGGCGGGTGTTGCTGGGTTGGAACAGCTCTGACCGTTCTTTCCTCCATTCCCATTCTTAGGGCCACTGTGGTTATGTGAACTTCCTCCATTGTGGGAATGGCCTCCCTAGTTATGATGGGCATGTCCTCCCGAGTTCAGGGTAAAACGAGGCTTCTGCTGAGCTCCAGAGTTATACTTCCCATGTCCATACTTCCGTTTGCGATTCTCAATCTGCTGCTGCTTGCCTTCAATCATGAGAGCCCTATCTACCAACTCCTGGTAGTTGGTGAATGTTGTCACCATCAACTACATATCCAGCTCATCATTCAGCCCCTCCATAAACTTCTCCTGCTTCGCGGCATCTGTGGCCACATCATCTGGGGCGTAGCGTGCTAACTTGTTGAACTCATCCATGTACTGCCCCACAGTACGATTTCCCTAGCGTAAGTTGTGAAACTCACGCTTCTTCATATTCATGGCTCCAGCTGAAACATGTGTAGTGCAGAATGCTTGCTGAAACTGATCCCAAGTGACATTGGCCATGGGGAAAGTGGCAGTGTAGTTCTCCCACCATGAGGCTGCGGGTCCATCCAGTTGATGTGCGGCAAAGCGCACATTCTCAGCATTTGTGCAACCTACGGTGGTCAGCTCCCTTCCAATCATGCGAAGCCAGTCATCAGCAACAATCGGTTCGGTGCTACTAGAGAACATCGGCGGATTCAACCTCGGAAAACGGGCTAAGTTGTCCACTAGAGGTGGTGGCGGTGAGTTGTTGTTGTTGTTTTTGTTGTTGCCTTGGTTCTGGACTAGCAACTGCATGAAGGCATTCTACTGTTGGATCAAATGAGTGAGCTCCGGTGGGAAAACAAATCTGGGGTCACGTCTTGGAGGCATCTGATAGGTTTAGAGGGGTGAGAACAGAATAGAGTGAGGTCTATAGAGAGATCACTACCCATATGCACATGAGACAAACACATTCATTTCACACCACTCAATTCAAACAAGATCATACAATCGATCTAAGCTATCGTTACAAAATGCTCGAACTATTGCTATATACATGGAAGAATACTAATGGTAACAGGGTGGTCAACTAGAAATTTTATTCGGTGGAAGACTCCATGATATCTGCTCCAGCCTCGTCTTCATAATCAGCATCGTTGTCGGGGTCGGAGTCTGTGTCGTCTAGTACGATGTAGTCTTCAGAATAGATGTCTTCTTTAGGTTTAGGATCACCCATGAATATTCCTAGCTTCTTCTTCAGGTCTTCATTCTTCTCAAGTAGTACATCAATTTCCTCTTCATAACCATCGCGCGTAGACTTGAGCTCCTCTTCTAGCTCCATCTTCCGGGTCATCACCTTCTTCATGTCTATCGTACTTGTGCACATTTGGTTCTCCTAACGACGAATGTGCTGATTCAACTCTTGTATGTAGGCTACAATGGATTTATCCTTCCTGGTGCAAATCATCTCCCATTACTCATCTCGGCGTCCACATATCTGGTAGATGGTGTCCTTAAGATCCTTGTTGTACACCTTGCCGATGTGTCCAATGGAAATGTGGGCGGCCATGCTCTTTCCTAGACTCCAGGTTGGTGCATCAAAGGAAAACTCGATGGGCTCGGTAACTGGTGCGAATTTCCTTCCTGGAACATGAACTCGGATCATCCAGCGCTCCTCTTCTGGTAAAGTGGCAGTGTAGGTTCCGGTGTAGCTTGGTGTGCCGATGCTCAGGTACCTAGTGACTTCCTTCAAGAGTCGTCCGAAAGGGGTGTCGTCATCTGGTTGAGTGAACTTGTTCCTTGGGTCCACCATCTATAGAGTAGAAATGGAGAAGAGTCAGAAATGAGTCGAGAAAAGTATCCTATGGCTTATCCTAGTGGTCGCGTCCTACAATCAGCATGTGCTCTGATACCATCTTGTAGCGACCCGACCTCAGACGGTCAAGTCTCTGTGCTTAAGTGTCATCCATGGGTCGGTATTGCTGACACACACACAGTACTCAAGGAATTATAATAGAGTTCAATCACAGACTTATTACATCGAGTGTCTCATAAAGAGTACTTATTACAATAATATGGACGAAGGCCATCTAAACCAAGATAACTGTGGAAGCATCAAAGATAAATGAGTCCATCCAACTCCACTGCAATACTGAGTGCATGACAACGACGTAGCGCACCTTACTCTTCGTCTGAAAATTTTGCAACATGATACGTTGCAGCCGTGTAGGTCAGCACATGGAATATGCTGGCAAGATAACACTATAGCACAATGAACAAAATAACAGCTATCACTACATGCATGTATGGCTGGTGGAGGCTCTATGGTTATCATTTGCATAAAGCTAGTTTTTCCCTACAACAAAGGAATATATCTCATTTATCTACAAAGTTTGTTGAAATAATTGAGAAGGTGACCCCAACTCAATCCCAAAATTAAAATTAATAACCCGACAAATTAATTAAGTTAAGTGATGAGATCAACATAGTAATTCAAGTACCACATACTCAAGATGTCCATAACCGGGGACACGACTAACCATGATTAATTTATACACTCTGCAGAGGTTTACACACTTTTCCCCACAAGACTCGATCTCCTCCATTGGATATTCTCCCACTACATGATGTTTGAGAAACGGATGATCAAGAAAAAGTCTTTCCAAAGAGGTCCCCTTAACTGATAGATAGGTCGGTACACCTACAATCCCCTACATCTGCTAGCCCATCATGGAAAGGATTCCGACAACTTACTCAACTATGCCAGAGCCCATAATGGCTTGTGGCTGCACAAATAAGTTTCTAGCATGAATAATCTTATGATCCCTTTGAGCCTGGGTGGCGAACCATAGGATGATCACACGGGTTCCCCGGGATCTCCTAGGACAACACTAGTATATCCCCAGGTGCCCACAACCAATCCACCCAGATGTGTATTAAAGTAGCCACCTTAAGTTTCCCTTAGTTAATAATAACTCTCACATCTTTCATGAAGTCTCTCAAACCAATCAACATCTACGAGCATAGCATAGCAGCATAAGCATAACGTAGTAACACCCAGGGTTGAATATAAGACAATAGGTTCCTACCTCATCATCTACTTCCCAATACCTACATGTTATCAACTCCCACTCATGCAATATTTGAGGGTTGAAACTAATGCATAAAAACTGGGTAATAAAGGGAGTATGATCAAAGTGTTACTTGCCTTGCTAATGATCGGAAAACCCTAGAGATTCGTAGTAGCAAGCCTCGCACTCCGGAAACTCTATCATGAACAAACAATAGCATACATAAGCACTCAAGCATAAGATGAAAAGGTAAAACCAAAATAAAAGGTCTAAACTAAAAGTTCAACTGAAGAGCTTCGATTCGCAAAAAGAATCAATCGAATCAGAGTTACGAAACTCAAACTACGATCAAAAGTGGAACTCAATCAGAGTTCGAATTCAAATCTGCTTGAAACCAAGTTTTAAATTTCCAAAATCATGTTCAAGTTGATTATCTGGACAGAGTGGAACAAGACGAAGACTTTGGCATTGGTTTTACTGGATTTGGATAAACGAGCAAACAGTAGTGAGGGTTTGAAGATTAGGGACTAATCTGTAAAGAAACTATTCGCGGATAGGTCCCTGGCCGAAAATAAACAGAAAAAGAAAAATCTAAGAACGAACATCTGCTAACAGAGACTAACAAACGAATTCGTTCGCTAATAAAACGAATCAGGTGAACGTTCACTACTTAACGAACCCTAAAATAAAACCGACCTAAAAGAAAAACCGAGAGAACTAAAGAACCGGATCGGTTTTTACCGGTTCAGCGATTTTTTGGCGAAAACTGGTGGCAGATCAGGAATGGCGGCGGCTCCGGTGAGCGGCGCGTCGGCGGGGCTGCGGGGTAGAGGGGTGCGGCGACGCGGGCGAGTGGAGGCGGCGGCGCGGGCGATGCAAAGCGGCGGCGAGCGGCTCGGTGGCCGCGATGGCAGCGGCGGCGGCGGCGCGGCTACGAGGCGGGCGGGGACGACGACTAAAGGCGGCGGCTGTGCGGCTGACTCGGGGTCCAAGGGGGCCCGGAGTCGCTATATATATAGGGGGCGACAAACCTCGGGGGAGTCCCGAGCTCCCACGGCTCCAGCGATGGAGTCCTGCCGGACTCGAGCAGGGAAGGCGGTGGCGGCACGGGCTGAGCTGGCTCGGCTGGGCCGGCCCAATTCGGGAGTTTTTTTAATAATTTCACAGAAAAAATCCAAAATAAAATAAAATAAAAACCCAAAAATCCCAAAAATAATTTTCACGGTCCTCTCCTAATATTTAGGACAACATGAACATTTTTCTGGGTAAAAATGCAATTTTTTTCTAATTTAACTGAATAAAATCTCAAATAAAAATCAAATAAAATATATATTTTTATTTAAAATTATGCTTCCATTTTTTCCTCTGTTTTGAAGAAGTCATATTATCTTCTCTCATTATTTTATTTATTTCAAAATAATTGGAAAAATAATTTCAAATAAAAATCACCTTGATCCAATTTACCAATGTTGAAAAATTCAAAAATGGAAATTTTATGAAAACCTCCAACTCTCTCAATTGGTCCTTGAGTTGCTTAAGGTCTTTTGGATCAAAATGTCCAAATAAAACCAATTCAAAATGCAAGAACCATGGATGCATATGATGGCCTAATGATTAACATCCAAATAGAAAATTGGGATGTTAGAGATGATCGATCCATGCTCGATACTTCTTGTACTGATTCCTTTATGAAGAAGACTATTGAATTTCGGTGGGACCTTTTAGAAAGAATTAAACACAACTCTGAAGATTGGGAACTCGACGAAGGTAAAGAGTCAGGTATTAAGCTTAAGTATGATTGTGTTAAATCTTTTATGAATATCGATGCTTTTCAAAAGTTTAGCACTAAATATGGACTTGACTCTGAGATAATAGCCTCCTTTTGTGAATCTTTTGCTACTCATGTTGATCTTCCTAAGGAGAAGTGGTTTAAATATCACCCACATATTAAAGGAGAAATTAAAGAACCGGTAATAGCTAAAGATGAAACTATTATCTATAATGTTGATCCACTTGTTCCTACTGCTTATATTGAAAAACCACATTTCCCTGTTAGGATGAAGGAACATGCTAAAGTTCCAACTGTGGTCAATAAAAGTTATATTAGAACACCTAAACCAGCTGAACAAATTAAGGTAGAACCTAGTGTTGCTATTGTTAAGGATCGCCTGGTTGAAAATATAGATGGGCACGTTATTTACTTCTGTGATGAAGCTGCTAGAATTGCCAAACTCGATGAAAAGGATAAACATAAACCCATTGTTGGCATGCCTATTGTCTCAGTTAAGATAGGAGATCAATGTTATCATGGTTTATGCGACATAGGTGCTAGCGTGAATGCTATTCCTTTTACCTTATATCAAGAAATTATGAATGATATAGCAGCTGCTGATATAGAAGACATAGATGTTACTATTAGAGTTTCTAATAGAGACACCATCACACCACTTGGGATTGATCGAGATGTTGAAGTCTTGTGTGAAAAAATAAAATATCCTACTAATTTTCTTGTTCTTGGTTCCCCACAAGATGACTTTTGTCCCATTATCTTTGGTAGACCTTTCTTAACACTGTTAATGCTAAAATAGATTGTGAGAAACAAACTGTCGATGTTAGTTTTGGTGATGAGTCTCATGAATTTATGTTTTCTAAGTTTAGTATGAAGCATCAGGGCCAGTTCTTTTGGGCGGCTTAAAAAATAGGCTGCCTCTCCCCAGCTTAAAAAATAAGCCGCTCATAGAATTTGTTGAGACTTCTAAATTAGTTATCCCATAACTAGTTTAGAAGCCTCAATTAATAAGAGAGGCGGCTTGTGGGATAAGCTGGGGAGGAGGCGGCTTATTTTTTAAGCTGCCAAAAGAACTGGCCTTGCCTAGTAAGGATGAAATAATTGGTCTTCCTTCTATTGTTGTACCTCCTAACAATATTTGCTAGACCATGAGAATGATATGCATATGCATGAAAGAAATGAAATAGATAAGATTTGCTTTGAACAACGTCCTTTGCTTAAACGCCTTTGAAACTCTAGGAGGTCCTCCTCCACCTAAAGGTGATCCTGTGTTTGAATTAAAACAATTGCCAGACACTTTCAAATGTGCTTATCTTGATGAGAAGAAGACATATCTTGTTATTATTAGTGCTAACCTTTCAGAACATGAAGAAGAAAGATTATTAAAGGTTCTGAAGGAGCACCGAGCTGCTATTGGGTATACTCTTGATGATTTAAAGGGCATTAGTCCAACTCTCTGTCAGCACAAAATTAATATGGAACCTGATGCTAAACCCGTTGTTGATCACCAACTACGTTGAAATCCTAAGATGAAAGAAGTGGTAAGAACTGAAATAATGAAGCTTCTGGAAGCAGGTATAATCTGTCCTATAGCTGATAGTAGATGGGTAAGTCTTGTTCATTGTGTCCCTAAGAAGGGAGGTATTACTGTTGTTCCTAATGACAAGAATGAACTTATTCCAATTGTCACTGGCTATAGAATGGTAATTGATTTTAGGAAATTAAATAAAGCTACTAGGAAATATCATTGCCCTCTGCCTTTTATTGATCAAATGCTAGAAAGATTGTCAAAGCACACATATTTTTGTTTCCTTGATGGATATTCTGGTTTTTCTCAAATACCTGTCACACAACTTGATCAAGATAAAACCACCTTTACTTGTCCTTTTGGAACTTATGCTTATAGACATATGCCTTTTGGTTTATGTAATGCACCTGCAACCTTTCAAAGATATATGACTGCTATATTCTTTGATTTTTGTGAAAAGATTGTTGAGGCTTTCATGAATGGTTTTTCCTTTTACGGAACTTCTTTTGGTGATTGCTTAAGTAACCTTGATCGAGTTTTGCAGATATGCGAGCACACTAATCTTGTCTTGAATTGGGAGAAGTGCCACTTTATGGTTAATGAAGGTATTGTCTTGGGACATAAAATTTCTGAACAAGGTATTAAGGTGGATAAAACTAAAGTTGATGCAATTGAGAAAATTCCATGTCCTAAAGATATCAAAAGTATTCCCAGTTTCCTTGGTCACGCTAGTTTCTACAGGAGGTTTATTAAAGACTTCTCTAAAATATCTAGGCCTCTTACAAATCTTTTACAAAAGGATGTTCCATTTGTTTTTGATGATGATTGTGTAGAAGCCTTTGAAACACTTAAGAAAGCCTTGATTTCCGCACCTATTATTCAACCACCTGATTGCAACTTACCTTTTGAAATTATGTGTGATGCTAGTGACTATGCTGTTGGTGCTATTATAGGACAAAGAGTTGATAATAAATTAAATATTATTCATTATGCTAGTGAAACTCTAGACAATTCTCAATGAAATTATGCTACTACTAAAAAAGAATTCATAGTAGTGGTGTTTGCTTGTGATAAATTCAGATATTACGTTGTTGATTCTAAAGTTATTGTTCACACTGATCATGTTGTTATAAAATATCTTATGGAAAAGAAAGATGCTAAACCTATACTCATTAGGTGGATTCTCTTGTTGCAAGAATTTGACTTACATATCATTGATAGAAAGGGAGCTGAGAATCCCGTGGCTGATAACTTGTCTAGGCTAGAAAATATTCTTGATGACCCACAACCTATTAATGATAGTTTTCTTGATGAACAATTAGCTGCAATGTTTCTCATAACATTCCTAGGTATGCCGACTATGCTAATTACATTGTTTCTAAATATATACCACCTAGCTTCACATACCAACAAAATAAAAAAATCTTCTATGTTTTAAGACATTACTTTCGGGATGACCCACATCTTTATAAAGAAGGAGTGGATGGTATTATTAGACGTTGTGTACCTGAGCATGAACAAGGACAAATCCTACGGAAATGCCACTCCGAAGCTTATGGAGAGCATCATGAAGGAGATAGAACTGCTCACAAGGTATTGCAATCTGGTTTTTAATGGTCTACTCTCTTCAAGGATGCCCGTAAGTTTGTTTTATATTGTGATGAATGTCAAAGAATTGGTAATATTGGTAAGCGTCAGGAAATGCCTATGAATTATTCTCTTGTTGTTGAACCATTTGATGTTTGGGGATTTGATTACATGGGACCTTTTCCTTCCTCTAATGGGTATACACATATTTTGGTTGTTGTTGATTATGTTACTAAGTGGGTAGAAGCTATTCCAACTAGTAGTGCTGATCACAACACCACTATTAAAATTCTTAAGGAAGTTATTTTCCCAAGGTTTGGAGTCCCTAGATATTTAATGACTGATGGCGGTTCACATTTTATTCATGGTGCTCTCCGTAAAATGCTTGCTAAGTATGATGTTAACCATATAATTGCATCACCTTATCATCCTCAGTCTAGTGGTCAAGTTGAACTTAGCAATAGAGAAATAAAATTAATTTTACAAAGGACTATCAATTGCTCCCGGAAGAATTGGTCTAAGAAATTAGATGATGCACTTTGGGCTTATAGAACAACATATAAAAATCCTATGTGTGTGTCTCCTTATAAAATGGTTTATGGAAAAGCTTGTCATTTGCCTCTTGAGTTAGAAAATAAAGCATATTGGGCAATTAAAGAACTCAACTATGATTTCAAACTTGCCGATGAAAAGAGGTTATTTGATATTAGCTCACTAGATGAATGGAGAACCCAAGCTTATGAAAATGCCAAGTTATTTAAAGAAAAAGTCAAAAGATGGCATGATAAAAGAATCCAAAAGCGTGAGTTCAAAGTTGGAGAATATGTTCTTTTGTACAACTCTCGTTTCAGGTTCTTTGCAGGAAACTCCTCTCCAAATGGGAAGGACCCTATGTTATCGAGGAAGTTTATTGATCGGGAGCCATCAAAATTAATAATGCCGAAGGTACCAACCCGAAGGTTGTCAATGGGCAAAGAATAAAACATTATGTATTAGGTACGCCCATTAATGTTGAAAGCAATATTATCCAAACTATGACACCGGAAGAACACATAAAGGAAACCTTCGGAAACACTCCAGAATCATGAAAAAGAGGAGATACGTGATACGGTAAGTAAACGGAGTTCGAAAAATCCGCAAAAATATTTTTTGTCAGTTTTGGAATACACCTCGGGTATCTTCCGGACTCCATTTTTCTTCAGTTTGCTTGTTTCCCAAGATAAAAAATATCTTTACATACCCCCCTGAACCTATTGCCACTGTATCACAGAGAAATCTCCTGTTTTTTGTTTTCCTTGCTGTTTCCGGTCAGATCTGTTAAGCTAGGCATCATGTCTTCTCCCTCCTTGAACAAAGTAGAAGAGGATGCTTGGTTGATGAAGCTCGAGCTGAAGAGAGAGGAGCCCCCAAAGAACCTCTCGAAGGAGGCAAGAGCAAGGAGGCCATTGGAGATCAAGCACCGGTGGTCGAGCAAGCCCTGCCTGTCGAGGAGGAAGAAGAAGATTTCCTTAAACCTTACTATGCTCATCTTACCCCTACTGAGATTGAAGCCTTTAGGATCATTGAAACGGTTCGTGTGCAAAATAAATATCTCACTCGTGGAAATATTCTGTTGCAAGAGCATATCATCGCCCTCCGGAGCGTTATTTGTAGATTGAAGAATCTTTTGATCATGAAGGATAAGATCGCTACTTCATCACCACCACCTCCTTCTACATCACCAAAAGAAACTTGAGCATCGGGTATGGGCAATCCCCTTGGCTTGTGCCAAGCTTGGGGGAGGTGCCCCGGTATCATATCACCTCCGCTACCTTTTGCCTTTACTTATCTTAGTTCGATCCATAGTTATCTTTTGCTTTAGATGAATAAAAGTTTAGTTCGATCCTTTATTTTTGAGAGTTTGCTTAGTGATCTATCCTTGTAATCGTGTGCGAGATATATAATAAAGTTTAGTTTGAGTTTTGCTTTCTTTACTTTTATGTTTAATAAAAAGAAAGGAAATAAATGAACATATCATATGCTACTCTTATGGTAAGTAATGACATCACATAAGGAAAAGTATAAGTAGAAAAATTTATTAGAGATTTACAAACATAGCATTGGTCAATGATGCAATTCATGAAAGAATTAATAAGGGAAGAGAAGATTCACATGCAAATATACTATCTTGGACATCTTTTGTGATTGTGAGCCCCCACCAAAATATTATATGCCAAAATTGTTGACGTTGGACAAGGAAGACAATGTAATGATTTATGTTTATTCATATTCACATAGAAGTTATATTGTCATAGATCCTTTAACACGTGGTTCTTGCCCCTATCTTTGATAGACAAAAATTCCGCACTAAGTAGAGATACTACTTGTGCATCCAAAGACCCTTAAACCCAAATCTTGTTTTGAGAGTCCACCATACCTACCTATGGATTGATTAAGATCCTTCAAGTAAGTTGTCATCGGTGCAATAAGGAAGGCAATAAAAATTGCTTCTAAAAGTGTTGGATCATTTAGTGTAAGAGAAAATTGAGCGTTCTACGAACTTGGGATGGCAAAGAATAAAAGTGACAGACTGCATAATAAAGGTTGCTATCATAAGGGGTAATATGACGTGAAATTATTTTGCACTAAGAGATTGAGCATACAAACAAATAAGCGCATGGAAATCTCTGCTTCCCTCTGTGAAGGGCCTATATTTTACTTTCATGTATTTACTTTTATGCAAAGAGTCAAAGTATTTATCTATATTCCTTTTTATTTTTATTTCTTTTGGCAAGCATCATGTGGTGAGGAAATATCTAGGCACATATATCCACTTGGATATGGGTGGCATGAGTTATTATTGTTGACATCAACCTTGAGGTGAATACGTTGGGAAGCAAAATTATAATCCCCTATCTTTCTGTGTGTCCAGTTGAAACGTTTTGCTCATGTGTATGCGGTGAGTGTTAGCAATCATAGAAGACTATATGATGGTTGAGTATGTGGACTTGCCTAAAGGCTCCGATACGTGACCCTTCCTAAAACGATGATGAATTGTAGTTGCAAAGTTGACTGAGAACATAGTTTGTTGGTTTCCAATAGAGTTTATGCGTTATACTTTGATGTTGTGATGAATTGTTACTTATTCATGAGAAGTCTATGATGAAAGCTCTATGATAAAAGTTTTATGTTAAAGTTTGTTGCTGTTATAATAATATATGTGATGCTTCTATGTCCGTATTTTGTTTTTTATCAACACCTCTATCTCTAAGCATGTGGACATGTTTTTCGATTTCGGTTTTCGCTTGAGGACAAGCGAGATCTAAGCTTGGGGGAGTTGATACGTCCATTTTGCATCATGTTTACCTACTGTTATTTATATTGTTTTTATGCACAATAATGCTTTTAGAGTAATTCTAATGCCTTTTCTCTCATAATATGCAAGGTACACACAAAGAGGGAGAATACCGATAACTGGAATTCTGGACCTGAAAAAGCTACGTCGGGCTACCTATTCTGCATAACTCCAAATGAGCTGAAACTTTATGGGGAATTTTTATGGAATATATAAGAAATATTAGAGCCAATAAGTACCAGAAGGGGCCCACCAGGTGGGCACAACCCACCTAGGCGCACTAGGGAGCCCGGGCGCGCCCTGGTGGGTTGTGCCCTCCTCGGCCCACCTCCGGTGCCCCTCTTCTGGTATATAAGTCATTTTGACCTAGAAAAAACAAGGGGAGGACTTTCGGGACGAAGCGCCACCATCTCGAGGTGGAACTTGGGCAGGAGCACTTTTGCCCTCCGGTGGAGCGATTCCGCTGGGGCAACTTCCCTCCCGGTGGGGGAAATCATTGTCGTCATCATCATCACCAACAACTCTCCCATCTTGGGGAGGGCAATCTCCATCGACATCTTCAACAACACCATCTCCTCTCAAACCCTAGTTCATCTCTTCTGTTCAATCTTTGTACCGAAACTATATATTGGTACTTGTGGGTGACTACTAGTGTTGATTACATCTTGTAGTTGATTACTATATGGTTTATTTGGTGGAAGATTATATGTTCAGATCCAATATGCTATTTAATACCCCTCTGATCTTGAGCATGATTATCATTTGTGAGTAGTTACTTTTGTTCTTGAGGTCACAGGAGAAGTCTTGTTGCAAGTAATCATGTGAATTTTATATGTGTTCGATATTTTGATGGTATGTATGTTGTGATTCCCTTAGTGGTGTCATGTGAACGTCAACTACATGACACTTCACCATATTTGGGCCTAAGGGAATGCATTGTGGGGTAGTTATTAGATGATGGGTTGCGAGAGTGACAAAAGCTTAAACCCTATTTTATGCGCTATTCCGTAAGGGAATGATTTGGATCCAAAAGTTTAATGCTATGGTTAGAATTTATTCTTAATACTTTTCTCGTAGTTGTGGATGCTTGCGAGGGGGTTAATCATAAGTAGGAGCTGTGTTCAAGTAAGAACAGCACCTAAGCACTGGTCCACCCACATATCAAATTATCAAAGTAGCAAACACAAATCGAACCAACATGATGAAAGTGACTAGATGAAATTCTCGTGTACCCTCAAGAACACTTTGCTTATCATAAGAGACCGTTTTGGCGTGTCCTTTCCCTCAAAAGGATTGGGCTACCTTGCTTCACCTTTGTTACTACTATCGTTACTTGTTCGTTAGAAATTATCTTGCTATCAAAGTACTCATTACTTATAATTTTAGTGCTTGTAGAGAATACCTTGTTGAAAACCACGTGTCATTTCCTTCTGCTACTCGATGGGTTCAACACCTTACTTATCGAAAGAACTATGATTGATCCCATATACTTGTGGGTCATCAGGAAGAAAAGAAGACTGGAATGTCCAGCTCAGGTGTGAATGTCATACAAGTTATAGGAGGTAGAGAAAATCGGTCAAGTAAAGTGCGATTCTCGAGAATTGTGATTAAATTGTTAAATAATAAATTCTTCAGGAATTGTGGTTAAAAGTTAATCTGTAACATCCCAAATTTTCAATTTGGAATGTTATACATTAGGTCATCATTGCATATCATAGTTTATTGCATTTTTTTGGCTTGATCCTAGAAATTCTACGTAACTCAAGGACCCACGGAGAGAGTTGGGGATTTCATTATTTTCATATTTGAGATTTCTCGAATTTTGAAAAGAGGATCGTTTGATTTTAATTATTTTCTCTTCAAATATTTCTTTTATAAAAATAAAAAAGAGAGGATAAAATGACTTCCTCAAAATAAAGAAATATTGGAGATTTAATATTAAAATCAAATAAGAATTTTATTCGAAGTTTTATCGCTATTTTATTTGAATTAGGAAAAATATGCGTTTTTGAAAATTGCATTAGAGTCCCAAATAAATGTTCACCTTGTCCGGTAGATTTTTGGAAGACGGGGAAAATTTATTTCAGGATTTTTGGAGTCCATTTAGTATTTCTTTTATTTGTTTTTCTGCGTGGAATAATTTTAAAAAAGTTAACCGACCTACGGGCCGTGCCCGAGCCGGATTCCTTCGGCCGGGGGCTTTATAAGCCGCAGCCTGAGCCGCCCTGAGGCCCAAGTCGTCGCCGCCAGCCCACCCCGCCGAAACCCTAACCCTAGCCCCCCACCCCCCCCCGCCGCCGCCACGCGCTACTGCTGCCGCTGCCGTCGCGGGAGCCGCCCCGCCGCCGGACGCCCCCCCCCCCCCCCGCCTCTGCCCAACCCCGTTGGAGGTAGCCGCCACCGCCGTTGGTTTTTTGCGAGAAAACCGACCGGTTTTTTTATTGTTTTAGATTGTTTTTTTGTTTAGTTATTTAGCGGACGTTCATCCGTACGTTCGTTTTAATGAACGGTTTTCGCCCGTTAGCCGCAGACAGCGAACGTTCGTTCGTTAGCCTGTTCGTCATTTTTTCTTTTTCTCGGATTTTTTCGCGATTATTTTCAATCGCGATTTTTTATCCGATTTTCGTTTTAGTTTATCTTTTCGCTCGTTTATCGGAATTAGGTGATTCAAGCGCCTAGAGTTTCATCTCGAAGCCCTCTTTTTGTTTAATCAACTTAAACAAGTTTTTGCCACTATAAAATTTGACTTTAGTCCAGATTAGTAATCGAAGCTTGTTTCTTTCGTAGTTTGAGTTTTGTTGTTTCGTTTGATTTGATTCTTTTTGCAAACCGGAGTTCTTAAGTTGAACTTTCTGGTTAGATCTTCTTGTTTGAGTTTTACCCGTGCATCTTTGTTTGATTGCTTATTGTATGCTTGTTTGTTTGCGATAGAGTACCCGGAGTGCGAAGCGTGCTACTACGAGTCTCTAGGTTTCACGGATCATCAGTAAGGCAAGTAACACTTTGATCATACCTCTTTACTACCCAACTTTATTGCATTAGATCAATCCTCAAACAATTGCATGATTAGAATCTGATTAATATGTGGGTTATGGGAAGTAGATGATGTAGTACCTATTGTCCTGTTTATTACCAAACCTTTGGGAGATACTTCTACGTTGCTTATGTTGCTATGCTATGCTTGTAGACGTGGTTTGGGTTTGAGTGTACTCATGACAGATGTGAGTATTGTTAATTAATGGTTAACTTAAGGTGGCAACTTTAATACACGTCTAGGTGGATTGAGGCACTTGGGGAACCCAGTGCTGCCTGTATGTTTTTGGAAATCCCGGGGTACCATGTGATTCTCCTATGGACTGCCACCCAGGCTCAAAGGGATCGTAAGATTATTCATGCTAGAAACTTCCGTGTGCAGCCACATGCCATTATGGGCTCTGGCATAGTTGAGTAAGTTGTGGGAAATCTTTCCATGATGGGCTAGCAGATGTAGGAGATTGTAGGTGTATAGGCCTATCTATCGGTTAGGGGGACCTCTTCGGAAAACTGTGTCTCAGTCATCCGTTTCTCAAACATCATGTAGTGTGAGAAATCCAATAGAGGAGATCGGGTCTTGTGGGGGAAAGTGCACAAACCTCTGCAGAGTGTACAAACTAATCATGGTTAGCCGTGTCACCGGTTATGGACATCTTGAGTATGTAGTTCTTGGATTTGTTGACACATGAACACGTCACGTGTACCCTCGATGCCGGGGGTGATGCATCGTAGCTCACGTCGAAGGAGACCCGACCGACAGCGCGATATGCAAGACAGTCGACGGGCGCTTTTGCAAACCCGAAAACCCCACACCCCCGGGAGGGACCCCGTCAGGGAGTGCGGCGGCTATGGGCTGCCCTAGGTCGATTCACTCACCCCTAGAGCCTCAGGATTCGCAGCTCTCAAACACAAAGAACAGCGAAGGACGAGATAGAAAAACGGTGGAGAGATAAAACGTAGATGAAAAAGTAGTATATTGATTTGTTCGATTGTGTGTTGTTCAATCGGCCATCACCCCCAACATATATAAGAGGCGGCTGGACTTCCCGTACAAGCAAAGGATTCATCTAGGCTTTCCTTACAAAAAATTACGTCAATTCACGTCCTAGAGTCCTAGTTCTATTCCAACTCGGATTCAGTCTGAATCTAGCCCACCTTCTGTCTTCCTCCTTGCGCGGGCCGCCGAGCTTGCATATGACCTCCGACCAAGACGGCCCAAATATGAAACTTGTGCGCCTCGATGAGACGAAAAATCCTTATGTTGAACACTTTTCCAAATAATATCATCTTGAATATTCTACGAAGCCATCTTTAATATCCAGTCGGACTCAGTCATGTAACGGATTGGATTGTCCGAGTCTCGTAGTGAACTTACAGGCCGTATACTATCTCATATGATAATGACTCCAAAACCAAAGTTCACTGTTTTGATGATGCGCACAACTTCCATGTTGATCACTTTTCCATCTGAGGTCATCTGGATTACCTTTCGGGCACATCTTCAGTTTCACTCGGATCCGAGCTCATCCACTCGGATATTAGAGTTTTTCGTCCGACTGGACCTTTTCACTCGGATGTTAGAGTCTTTCACTCGAAAGACAATCTTTCACTCGGATTTCTATAATTTCACTCGGAACACAATCTTTCACTCGGATGACTATATTTCGCTCGGAAGGCAATATCTTACTCGAACGTCAAGTTTTCATTCCGATGGTAATCTTTTCACTCGGATGATAATTTCACTCGGATTACTACTCGGATGATAATTTCACTCGGATTACTATATTTTCACTCGGAAGCCAATCTTTTACTCGATCGATAAGTTTTTCACTCGACCTTTTACTCGATCGGTAGGTTTTCACTCGGATGGTAAACTTTTCACTCGGATTTCCCGACTGAAAACACAGCCTGATCTTGATTTGCCTCTCCAGGTTGCATACGACCTTGGATTGAGACAAATTTTATATGAGAAACGATCGGCTCGAGGAGACAAAACTTTTTCGTGTTGAAGGTTTTTCGATTCAAGGCCGTCTTGATGGCCGAATTACTCGCGCAACCTATCAGACAAGTGTCTGGCACCTCGCGCCATATTTCCGTTGAGGTTCGGTCTGCAGTGTATTGCCTCTAACTTTTGCATATGAACTCGGATTGAGATGATTTATATATCAAAATCGATTGCCTCGACGAGACGAAGACAATTCCTTAAGAGTGCTCCTTCATCCGAGGTCATATTGAAGACGTGATTGGCCAAAAACCACTCGGAACATTGAATTATGCCACTCGGAGTATAGTTTCGGTCCGTAAGATAAAGTCGAATGAATATAACCGAAACATCAAAGTGGTTCCACTCGGCGACGTGAATCTTTTCATGCTAAAAACCCGTTCACTCGAGACCATCTTCATTGCAATCTGTATCTTGCCAAAATCAGGTGTCAACACATGCCCCCCTGTTTTTCGGCAAAGCTTGCACGCCGAAAAATAATATGCATAGTGTTTGTTCTAAGGACGATATCAACACTCCATCGGCCATTTATTTTTCTCAGGGCGATAATTATGTATCGGCCATGTTTGTGCTAAGGGCGATAATCGTATATCGGCCATTGCCTACTTAGGCTTCCTGCCACACACTCGGGTGGTACTTCTTCAAATATTTGCCATTGAGAGCTCGAGGTAACAATGCCCCTTGTATTGATTCCACCAAATATGAATTTCCGGGAACAACTCTTGTAATTCTAAAAGGACCTTCCCAACTTGGAGACCACTTCCCGAATTTTCTATCTCTTGAACCAATCGGCAGAATCACTTTCCAGACGAGATCACCAACTTGAAAATTCTTCAACTTAACTTTCTTATTGTAAGCTCTTGCAACCCTCAACTTGTCTCTCTCTATGGACTTCAAAGCAACCAAACATTTATCGGCAACCTCATCAATATTGTCCATCATCAAGTTATAAAAGTCTACTGCCGATAAATCATTTTGTTTGGCTATTCTCAAAGCATTCAAATTTACTTCCACTGGTAAAACGGCCTCTTGACCATATACTAGCTCATATGGGGTCACCTTCGTAGCACCATGCCTTGAAATTCTATGTGCCCACAAAGCTTCAGACAACAACTCATGCCATCTCCTTGGATTATCTTCAATCTTTTTCTTGATGAGTTTGATTAAAATTTTATTGCTAGACTCAGCTTGTCCATTAGCTTGGGCATAATATGGAGAGGAATTGAGCAACTTTATGTTATAAGATCCGGCAAACTCTCTGACTTGGTGTGACATGAAAGATGAACCTTGATCTGTTGTTAACGTTTGAGGAATACCGAATCTATGAATAATGTGCTCGGTTATGAATTGAATTACCTCTGTATGTGTCATGTTCTTGAGAGGTACTGCTTCAGACCATTTAGTGAAATAATCAGTTGCCACCAATACGAACCGATGCCCCTTTGAGGAAGATGGATGAATTTGCCCAATAAAGTCTAAACCCCATCCTCTGAAAGGCCACGGCTTGATAATAGGATGCAACATAGCAGCAGGAGCCAATTGAATATCACCAAATTTTTGACAAGCTTCGCACCCTTTATAATATCTGAAGCAATCATTAATCATAGTCGGCCAATAAAACCCAGCACGTCGCAATAACCATTTCATCTTGGGAGCCGACTGGTGAGTGCCACAAATGCCTTCATGTACCTCTCCCATAGCAACTCTTGCCTGGTCCTCATCCAAACACTTTAGAAGAACATCATCGACTGTTCGGCGATAAAGACCATCATCTCTCATTGTATACTTGAAAGCCATACGCCGAACAGCCCTGTCCACCCTTTCACTCGGATTGCACAAGTAATCAACAATGGGCTTCCTCCAGTCGGGATTGTCACCTGCACTAGACTTTTTGTTAATGGCCGAATCAGTGGGTTCAGGTTCGGCCTCTCCCATATTGGCAAGACAAGACATCGGTCTTTGAGAGATATGAAACATGCCATGATCAACATGATATCCGGATGCTTGTTGTGCCAATTTATTTGCTTTCCAATTGTCATGTCTAGATATATGAGCAATGCTAAAGCAATCCAAAGTAGAAATTATATCTAGACATTTATCAAGATAAACATTAAGTGATTCGTCCAAACACTGAAAGACTTTGGATATTTGCTGCACCACTAGTAACGAATCACCATAAGCCTCAATATGTGTAACACCTATAGCAAGTAACATCTCTAGGCCGAATAATAATGCTTCATATTCGGCTTGATTGTTTGTACAAAAATATTCTAAGCGG
The DNA here is from genome assembly GCF_018294505.1 of Triticum aestivum. Classification (NCBI taxonomy): domain Eukaryota; kingdom Viridiplantae; phylum Streptophyta; class Magnoliopsida; order Poales; family Poaceae; genus Triticum; species Triticum aestivum. Next base: position 163,438,254 of record NC_057797.1, on the reverse strand, counting down.
CATGAGGCTTCAAAAACAGCACCATGAGGAGATATGTAAACAATACCAACACCTTGGCCATTGGTACAAACTGAACCATCAAAATATAATCTCCATGGTACTATTGAGACAAGGTTTATATCAACATCATGCTTGTCATCAATCCGATGTTCAACAATAAAATTAGCAACGATTTGGCCTTTCATGGATTTTAGAGATTCATAGGCCAAATCATATTCAATCAAAGCATAAGCCCACTTGCCAATTCTACCACTAAGAATTGGTCTATGCAACATGTATTTAATGACATCGGTCTGACAAGCTACTATGCAAGCACTCGGTACTAAATAATGTCTCAATTTTGTGCAAGCATAATATAAACATAGACATAATTTTTCAATAAATGTATACCTTGTCTCTGCGTCCAATAGGCGGCGGCTCAAATAAGTGATGGCATGCTCTTTTCCTTCGGTCTCTTGAGTTAGAACAACACCAATAACTCCTTCCTCTGCTGCAATGTAAAGTCTGAAGGGTTCCCCATGCTTGGGTGCTTTCATCACCGGAGGAGTGCACAAATAATTCTTGATCATATCAAATGCTTCTTGCTGTTTTGCCCCCCAAGTGAAATCAGCATCATTCTTTAACCAAAAGATAGGAGTAAATGCATCATTTTTCCTTGATAGATTAGCTATGAACCTTCTCAAATAATTGACCTTGCCAAGAAACTTTTGCATATCTCTCTTGCATATTGGAGCCTCCACTTTATGTATAGCCTCTATCTTTTTGGGATCAATCTCTATGCCATATTCATGAATAATAAAACCCAAAAACTTGCAGCTGATACACCGAATGCACACTTTAAAGGATTAATCTCCAGTCCATACTTTTTCATTCTTTCGAAAGCTAAATGCAAATCGGCCAAGTGAGATTCAAAAGCATCTGATTTGACAACAATATCATCAATATAAACTTCAAGTATGGCACTGAGTAAATCATGAAAAATTAAATTCATAGCCCTTTGATACGTGGCTCCAACATTTTTTAATCCGAATGTCATCACTGTCCACTCGAATAAACCAAGGAAACCAGGACATCGGAAAGCCATTTTGTACATGTCCTCTTCGGCCATAAAAATTTGATTGTATCTGGCATTACCATCTAGAAAGCTAATAACCTTATGTCCAGAAGCATCATTAATAAGCATATCGGCTATTGGCATAGGATACTCATCTTTGGGTGTAGCCCTATTCAAATCTCTGAAATCAATGCACACCCTCAACTTGCCAGATCCTTTCTTCTCTACTGGGACAATGTTAGAAATCCACTCGGCATACCTGCAAGGTCGAATGAAATTAGCTTCAAGCAGTCGACCGATCTCTTCCTTGATCCGGTCATATGTTTTCAGATTAAATTTTCTGGCCGACTGTTTATAAGGTCTAAAACCGGCCTTTATAGGCAACCGATGTTCCACTAGCTCTCGGCTTAACCCTGGCATCTCATGATATTCCCATGCAAAGCAACAAACATATTCTTTCAATAGCTCGATTAACTTAGCCTTACAATCGGCTTTCAAATTTTTGTTTATAAATGTCGGTCGAGTGACTGAACCATCTCCAATATCTACCTCTTCTAACGGATCGGCTGATGTAAAACCTTGTCCAAGTTTATCCATGTCATCCAACTCCTCTATAGACTCATACATATCGTTCTCATTGGACCGATACTTTACAAGACGTTTTTGTAACCACTCAGAATTAGGATCCATTTAAACATATCATACCTTGGAGCCGATTGCATTCACTCGGCTTTAAAGAGATGGGCACAAAACCATTCTTGGTCGCGCTGAGAAAATCAAATTCTGATAAGTCACGTCCCGTCAAGCAAGTAGCATTGGGATGTTGCCAATCCACCGATGCATCGGCCAAAGCAACACAGGCCGAGTTATCCGCATGAATAACTTCCACTTCATCATCAACCCACTGAATCAAAAACTGGTGCATAGTGGATGGCACGCACTGGTTTGCATGAACCCAATCACGGCCTAGTATGACATTGTAGTTACCTTGCACCTCAGCGATAAAGAATGCAGTAGCCAAAGTTTTGCTTCCGACTGTAAGCTCCACATACATCACACCTTTGGCTTCAGTTTTCTCTTTGCCTTCAAATCCGTTGAGCACCACATTGGTCTTGATCAATTCTTCATCAGGCAAACCCAATTTCTTGAAGACCGAATAGAGCATAAGATTTACCACAGCACCACCATCAACAAGCATCCGAGTGAGCGGCGACCCATTGATATGACCTCTGAGATATAATGGTTTAAGATGCGTTACTGGTTCTTTTGGCTTCTCGAATATTGTGTTTTTAGGGCCAAAATCCAGCTGAGCCACCTCTCCTTCTTCATCTACAGCACGAAACTCAGCAGGTAAGTAATACACCATATTGATATCCATACCTTCATGAACCGGCATAGACTCATAGTCCAACATATCAGCCTCCTCCTCGAGTGCATCCACAGATTCTGAAATTTGTCCGAGTGAAGGAGAAGTAAGAGGTGTCGCAGACGATGTCATATATGTTTCATGTAACATCCCAAATTTACAATTTGGAATGTTATACATTAGATCATCATGCATATCATATTTTATTTTGCATTTTGGTTGATCCTAGAAATTCTACGCAACTCAATGACCCACGGAGAGAGTTGGGGATTTCGTTATTTTCATATTTGAGTTTTCTCAAATTTTGAGAATAGGATCATTTGATTTTATTTATTTATCATCAATTATTTCTACTACAAAAATATGAGAGAGGGAACAAAATGACTTTCCCAAAATAAAGAAATATTGAGGATTTAATAAAAAAATCAAATAAGATTTTATTTCGGAGTTTTTCGGTGTTTTATTTGAATTTAGGAAAAAAGTGCGTTTCTCAAAATTGCATTTAGGGCCCAAATAAATGTTCACCTTGTGCGGCTTGATTTTAGAAGCCCGTGAAAATTTATTTCGGAATTTTTGGAGTCCATTTAGTATTTATTTTTATTTTTCTTCTGAGCGGAATAATTTAAAAAAAACGAACCGACTTCGGGTCGTACCAGAGCGGGACACCGCCCGGGGGCAGCCTTTAAATAGCGCCGCCCTGAGCCGCCCCAGCCCATCAGCCCCGCCTCGATCCACACGCGCCGCAGGAGCCGCCGCCGCCGATGATCCCGCCGCCCGAGGTTCGTCGCGCCTCGTTTTCTGTGCCGAAAAAAAATTCGGCATTCGTCGTTTTTCTTTTTCTCGGATTAAATCTGTGATTTTTCTGATCGTGATTCCTGATCCGATTTTCGTTTTAGTTTAACTTTTCGCTCGTTTATCGGAATCAGGCGATTCAAGCGCCTAGGGATTTGTCTCAAAACCCTCTGTCTGTTTAACCAACTTAAACAAGATTTTGCTACTGTAAAATTTGCCCTAGATCCAGATTACTAGAACGAAGTTGTTTTCTTTCCCGTTTGACTCTCGTTGCTTCGTTCGATTTGATTCTTTTTGCCAACCGGAGTTCTTAAGTTGAACCTTCTGGTTAGATCTCTTATTTGAGTTTTACATGTGCATTAGATGAGTGCTTATTGTATGCTTGTTTGTTTGTCTGTGATAGAATACCCGGAATGCGCCGCTTGTTACTTCGAATCGTTAGGTTTCACGGATCATCGGCAAGGCAAGTAACACTTTGATCATACCTTTTCTACTACCTAGTTTTATTGCATTAGATCAATCCTCACACATTGCATGATTAGGATCTAATTAAATTGTGGGATGGGAAGTAGATGAGGTAGTACCTATTACCTGTTATTATCAAACCTTTGGGAGTTACTTCTATGTTTGCTTATTATGCCATGCTATGCTAGTAGACGTGGATTGGGTGAGTGATATCCATGACAGATGTGAGATTGTTAATTAATGGTTTATCTAAGGTGGCAACTTAAACACACATCTGGGTGGATTGAGGCACCTGGGTATTCCAGGACTTGCCTGTTTTCTTTTGGACTGCCACCCAGGCTCAAAGGGATCATGAGACTATTCATACTAGAAACTTCCGTGTGCAGCCACAAGCTATTATGGGCTCTAGCATAGTTGACTAAGTTGTGCGAACTCTTAAAGTGGTAGACTAGCAGATGTAGGGGATGTAGGTGGTACGGTCTACCCGATCGTAAGGTGCTAGCGCTTTTGAAAGACTATGTCTCGGTCATCCGTCTTCTCAAACACCATGTAGTGCGAGAAACCAAACGGAGGCGATCGAGTCTTGTGGGGAAAAGTGTGCAAACCTCTGCAGAGTGAGTATCTAGTACTTGGATTTTCATGTGAATCTCAACATGTTACTCTAAATTAATTTTTGTTGGGTTATATTTAATGATGATGCTTAATTGGGATTGAGAATGTTGTCAACCATTCTTAATGTTTAACAACCACCATGATAGTAATTAATTTTTATTCCTTTGTAGTAGGGAAAAATTGGCTTTACGCAAAACTGTAACCATAGAGCTTTCCACCAGCCAAATATGCATATAATATAGCTATTTCATTCCATTACTCTCTATGTGTTACCTTGGCAGCATATTCCATGTGCTGGCCCGTTTTCGGGCTGCGATGTTAATGTTGCAGACTTTTTCAGACGACGATTAAGGAGTTTTTAGGTCGTGGTTCTATACTCAGTGATGCCGTTGGAGTTGATGGACTCACTTATCTTCCAAGCCTTCCGTTTTTATCGTTATTAGATGGCCTTAAGCCATACTTATTGTAATAAGTTCTCTTTTGAGACACTCGATGTAATAAGTGTGTGATTGCTACTCTGTTATAAATCCTCCGAGTACTGTGTGGTGTCAGCATTACTGATCCAGGGATGACACCGGAGCACAGAGATCAGACTGTTTGAGGTCTGGTCGCTACAGAGATGGTATCAGAGCACACGCTGACTGTAGGACACGACCACTAAGCTAAAGACCTAGATCACTATTCACTCTCTTCTCTTCTGACCTCTCATCCTTTCTACTCTTTAGGATGGCGGATGCAAGGAATAAGTTCACGCAACTGGATGAAGATACACCCTTTGGACGCCACTTGAAGGAAGTCACTAGATACCTGAATATAGGAGTACCAAGCTTCACGGGAACCTACAACGCCACTTCACCTGAAGAAGAGCGCTGGATGATTCAAGTTCAAGTTCTAGGCAAGACGTTCATGCCAGTCACTGAGCCCATAGAGTTTTCTTTTGATGCACCAACTTGGACTCTAGGAAAGAGTATGGCAGCTCACATCGCCATGGAACGCATTGGAGAAGTCTACCGCAAGGATCTCAAGGATACTATCTACCAGATTTGTGGGCGCCGAGATGAACACTGGGAGATGATCAGCACCAGGAAGGATAGATCAATCGTAGCTTTTATCCAGGAGCTAAACCAGCACATTCGACGACAGGAGAACCAGATGTGCACCGACATGATAGACCTGAAGAAGAAAAAGACTAGAATCAAGGAACTAGAGGAAGAACTCAAGGCTACACATGAAGATTATGAAGAGGAAATTGAAGTATTGGTGGAGAAGAATGACGACCTGATCAAGAAGATTAGAATATTTATGGGAGGCCCTACGCCAGTAGATGAAGACGAAGAACCCAAGGAGATTAGCCCAGAAGACTACATCATCATCGACGGCACTGATTCGGAACCAGATAGTAGTGATGATGACTATGTTGATGAAGCTGGAGCAGATATCATGGAGTCAACGACCGTAGAATATTTCTAGTAGACCACCTCATCAGTAGTAGTAGTCCACCATGTAAATATAGTAGTCCGAGCACTTTTGCGATAGTTAGATCGATTGTATGCCCTTATTTGATTGATTGAAGTGAATTGTTTGCTTTTGCCTCATGTGCATATGGGTAGTGTTTTCTCTTTAGACCCCCTCTATTCTTATATCTCATCTTTTCTAAACCCTTAGATGCCTCCAAGACGTGACCCCGGATTTGCCTTTCCACCGGAGCTCACCCAGTTGATCCAGCAGCAGAACACATTGATGCAGTTACTAGTCCAGAATCAGAATCAGGGGAACAACAACAATCCACCACCGCCACCTGTTGACCACTTAGCCCGTTTTCTTAGGCTGAATCCGCCGGTGTTTTCCAGTAGCACCGAGCCGATAGTAGCAGATGATTAGCTCCGCAAGACAGCTAGGGAGTTGACCACAACAGGATGCACAGATGCGGAGAAGGTGAAGTTTGCCGCACATTAGCTAGAAGGACCAGCAGCATCATGGTGGGAGAATTTCACAGCCACTTTCCCAGTTGACACTGTTACATGGGACCAGTTTCAGCAGGCTTTTCGTACTGCACACGTTTCAGCAGGAGCTATGGCCATGAAGAAGCGTGAGTTTCGCAACTTGCGCCAAGGAGGAAGGACAGTTGGCCAGTATGTGGAGGAATTCAGTAAGTTAGCACGTTATGCCCCAGATGACGTTGCTATGGATGCAGCTAAGCAGGAGAAGTTTCTGGAAGGACTGAATGATGAGCTGAGCATGCAGTTGATGGTAGCAACCTTCAACAACTACCAGGAGTTGGTAGATTGTGCTCTTATGATTAAAGGGAAGCAGCAGCAGATTGAGAATCGCAAGAGGAAGTATGGACAAGGAAAGTACAATTCAGGAGCTCAGCAGAAGCCACGTTTTACCCCTAGACCGGGAGGACATTTTCAGCATACTCATGGAGGAGGTAGCACGCACAATCTCAATGGCACCAAGAATGGAAATGGCAATGGAGGAAGCAACGGCCAGAACCGAACCAACCCCTCAACCCCAGCCAAGAAGGACCTAAGCCAAGTCACTTGCTTTAAGTGTTCGAAGACAGGACATTATGCCAATGAATGTCCTGAATTACAAAATGGAAATAGCAATGGAAGTTCTGGGAAGAAGCCGAACCCTTTCAACAGGGGACAGGTGAACCACGTTAGCGTGGAGGAGGTTGAAGCTCAGCCCGATGCAGTAATAGGTAAGTTTTTGGTTAAGTCATTTACTGCACTTGTTCTTTTTGATACTGGTGCATCGCATTCATACATCTCAAGGGGATTTGTGGATAAGTATAACATATCAACCCAAGCCCTTAGGTCACCCATGTTAGTAACCTCACCCGGAGCAGAGTATGTGGCTAGTCTATGGTGTGATCGGTTACCATTAAGGATTGGTAACTATGTTTTTCCCTCAGACCTAATAGTATTGGAATCTCAACGATTGGATGCGATATTAGGCATGGATTGGTTATCAAAGTATGAAGGGAATATTGAATGTGCTAGTAAGTCAATTTTGCTTACCACACCAGAAGGGAGAAGGATCAAGTATGTATCCTGGCATGTGCCAAAGAGGACTCAAGTAAATTGCTTAACAGGAGTTGTGCAGGAGGAAGTACCAGTGGTAAGGGATTTCCCTAATGTATTTCCAGAGGAGTTGCCAGGCATGCCACTGGATAGAGATATTGAGTTTTTGATTGAGCTATTGCTAGGCACAGGTCCAATATCAAAGAGACCATATAGGATGCCAGCAAAGGATTTGGTGGAAATTAAGAAGCAGATTAAGGAGTTACTGGATAAGGGATATATTCGCCCAAGTTCTTCGCCTTGGGGATCGCCAGTTCTTCTAGTGGAGAAGAAGGATGGATCGTTAAGGATGGTTGTTGATTATCGAGGATTGAATGAAGTAACGATCAAGAACAAGTACCCATTACCGATGATCAATGATCTGTTTGATCGATTGCAAGGAGCTAAGGTATTTTCCAAGATCAATCTGCGATCAGGATACCACCAGTTGAAGATTCGAGAACAGGATATTCCGAAGACAGCTTTTACCACCAGGTATGGGCTGTATGAGTATACCGTTATGTCATTTGGTCTGACTAACGCACCTGCCTATTTTATGAACATGATGAACAAAGTGTTTATGGAGTTTTTGGATAAGTTTGTCGTAGTGTTCATTGATGATATCCTGGTTTATTTGAAGAATGAAGAGGAGCATAAGGAGCATTTGCGTTTGGTACTTGGAAAGCTCAGAGAACATCAATTATATGCCAAGTTTAGCAAATGTGAGTTTTGGTTGAAGGAAGTAGGATTCCTCGGACATGTTATATCTGGAGAAGGTATAGCAGTAGATCCCGCTAAAGTTGAAACCATGACCAAGTGGGAAGCCCCAACAACAGTTGGAGAGATCCGGAGTTTTCTTGGACTCGCAGGATACTACCGGAGATTTATTGGGAATTTCTCAAAGATTGCGAAGTCTATGACTGAGTTGTTGAAGAAGGATACCAAGTTCATATGGACAGAGGAATGTGAGGCTAGTTTCCAGGAGTTGAAGAAATGCTTAGTTACCTCACCAGTATTGATCTTGCCAGACCAGACCAAGGATTATGAGGTGTATTGCGACGCTTCACATCGAGGACTTGGAGCAGTGCTTATGCAGGAAAGGAGAGTTGTTTCATATGCCTCAAGACAGCTGAAGCCTCATGAGTTAAATTATGCTACGCATGATTTGGAATTAGCAGCCGTAGTGCATGCACTGAAGACATGGAGACATTTTCTGATTGGAAATCATTGTGAGGTGTATACGGATCATAAGAGTTTGAAGTACATTTTCACCCAGAAGGAGTTGAATCTCAGACAAAGGAGATGGTTGGAGCTTATCAAGGATTATGATATGAAATTGCATTATCATCCTGGAAAGGCTAATGTAGTAGCTGACGCCTTAAGCCGTAAGAGCCATGTCAATACGTTAATGACGGGAGAAACACCCACGAAGTTAGCAAAAAATCTTCGTGAACTATGTTTGGAAATAGTTCCGAGAGGCTATGTAGCAGCATTGGAGATTCAGTCAACTTTGATGGATAGAATCAGAGAAGCCCAGAAAGCTGACAAAGAGATTGCCGCTATAAAGGAGAAACTGAGCAAAGGAAAAGCTAAAGGATTTCGTGAGGATGAGCACGACACCCTACGGTTTGAAGACCGCGTTTACGTGCCCAATGACCCAGAGATCAGGAAGTTGATTTTGCAAGAGGCACACGACTCACCGTATTCAATTCACCCAGGAAATACCAATATGTATTTGGATTTGAAGGATATTTTCTGGTAGACCGGAATGAAGAAGGATATTGCGGAGTATGTAGCAGTTTGTGATGTATGCCAGAGAGTAAAGGCAGAGCATCAGAAGCCAGCAGGATTGTTACAACCATTGCTGATACCCGAATGGAAGTGGGATAAGTTAGGCATGGATTTTATCACGGGATTGCCCAGGACTCGTCAGGCTATGACTCGATTTGGGTTGTAGTTGATCGATTGACGAAAGTAGCTCATTTCATCCCAGTAAAGACCACTTACACCAGTGCTAAGTTGGCAAAGATATACATGACCAGAATAGTATGTTTGCATGGAGTTCCAAGGAGTATCATATCAGATAGAGGAACCTGGTTTACCTCAAAGTTCTGGAAGCAGTTGCGCAAAACTTTGGGTACCAAGCTAGAATTCAGTACAACTTTTCATCCACAGACAGATGGACAGACCGAGAGAGTCAATCAGATTTTGGAGGATATGCTGAGAGCTTGTGCGCTAGATTACGGATCTAGTTGGGACGATAATTTGCCATATGCAGAGTTCTCTTACAACAACAGTTATCAAACCAGTTTAAAGATGGCCCCTTTCGAAGCTTTGTACGGAAGGAGGTGCAGGACACTGCTGCCATGGGACGAAGTTGGAGACCGCCAGTTGTTTGGACCTGACTTGATTAAAGAGTCTGGACAAAGGGTGAAGTTGATTCGCGATAGGCTCAAGGTAGCCCAGTCCAGACAGAAGAGTTATGCAGATTCTAAACGCAAGGAGACAGTTTACGAAGTCGGAGATAGAGCTTATCTTTAAGTATCTCCACTTCGGGGAACAAAGCGTTTTGGAGTTAAGGGAAAGTTAGCGCCACGATTTGTAGGACCATACCGAGTTTTGGAGCGTATGGGAGAAGTGGCCTACAAGTTGGAATTGCCCGAAGGATTGCCAGGAGTTCACGATGTGTTCCACATTTCTCAGTTAAAGAAATGTCATGCGGAGATGGCTGACATACCGTTGAGAGACACAGTGCCTTTGGAAACTATTTAGTTGGATAACGATTTGACCTACGAGGAGAAACCAGTCAAGATTCTCGAGTTTGCCAACCGAGTTACTCGCAGCAAGGTTATCAAGTTTTGCAAAGTTCAGTGGAGCCACCACCCAGAGGATGAAGCCACTTGGGAGTGAGAGGAAGATTTGCTCAAAGACCACCCTCACCTATTTTCTAGCCAACCCGAATCTCGAGGGCGAGATTCATCTTAAGGGGGGTAGGTTTGTAACATCCCAAATTTTCAATTTGGAATGTTATACATTAGATCATCATGCATATCATATTTTATTTTGCATTTTGGTTGATCCTAGAAATTCTACTCAACTCAATGACCCACGAAGAGAGTTGGGGATTTCGTTATTTTCATATTTGAGTTTTCTCAAATTTTGAGAATAGGATCATTTGATTTTATTTATTTTATCATCAATTATTTCTACTACAAAAATATGAGAGAGGGAATAAAATGACTTTCCCAAAATAAAGAAATATTGAGGATTTAATAAAAAAATCAAATAAGATTTTATTTCGGAGTTTTTCGGTGTTTTATTTGAATTTAGGAAAAAAGTGCGTTTTTCAAAATTGCATTTAGGGCCCAAATAAATGTTCACCTTGTGCGGCCTGATTTTAGAAGCCCGTGAAAATTTATTTCGGAATTTTTGGAGTCTGTTTAGTATTTATTTCTATTTTTCTTCCGAGCGGAATAATTAAAAAAAATCGGCGTTCGTCATTTTTCTTTTTCTCGGATTAAATCCACGATTTTTCTGATCGCGATTCCTGATCCGATTTTCGTTTTAGTTTAACTTTTCGCTTGTTTATCGGAATCAGGCGATTCAAGCGCCTAGGGATTCGTCTCGAAACCCTCTATCCGTTTAACCAACTTAAACAAGATTTTGCTACTGTAAAATTTGCCCTAGATCCAGATTACTAGAATGAAGTTGTTTTCTTTCGCCGTTTGACTTTAGTTGCTTCGTTCGATTTGATTATTTTTGCCAACCAGAGTTCTTAAGTTGAACCTTCTGGTTAGATCTCTTATTTGAGTTTTACCTGTGCATTAGATGAGTGCTTATTGTATGCTTGTTTGTTTGTCTGCGATAGAATACCCGGAATGCGCCGCCTGTTACTTCGAATCGTTAGGTTTCGCGGATCATCAGCAAGGCAAGTAACACTTTGATCATACCTTTTCTACTACCCAGTTTTATTGCATTAGATCAATCCTCACACATTGCATGATTAGGATCTAATTAAATTGTGGGATGGGAAGTAGATGAGGTAGTACCTATTACCTGTTATTATCAAACCTTTGGGAGTTACTTCTACGTTTGCTTATTATGCCATGCTATGCTAGTAGACGTGGATTGGGTGAGTGATATCCATGACAGATGTGAGATTGTTAATTAATGGTTTATCTAAGATGGCAACTTAAACACACATCTGGGTGGATTGAGGCACCTGGGTATTCCAGGACTTGCCTGTTTTCTTTTGGACCGCCACCCAGGCTCAAAGGGATCATGAGACTATTCATACTAGAAACTTCCGTGTGCGGCCACAAGCTATTATGGGCTCTAGCATAGTTGACTAAGTTGTGCGAACTCTTAAAGTGGTAGACTAGCAGATGTAGGGAATGTAGGTGGTACGGTCTACCCGATCGTAAGGTGCTAGCGCTTCTGAAAGACTATGTCTCGGTCATCCGTCTTCTCAAACACCATGTAGTGCGAGAAACCAAACGGAGGCGATCGAGTCTTGTGGGGAAAAGTGTGCAAACCTCTGCAGAGTGTAATAAATTAATCATGGTTAGCCGTGTCCCCGGTTATGGACATCTTGAGTATCTAGTACTTGGATTTTCATGTGAATCTCAACATGTTACTCTAAATTAATTTTTGTTGGGTTATGTTTAATGATGATGCTTAATTGGGATTGAGAATGCTGTCAACCATTCTCAATGTTTAACAACCACCATGATAGTAATTAAATTTTATTCCTTTGTAGTAGGGAAAATTGGCTTTACGCAAAACTGTAACCATAGAGCTTTCCACCAGCCAAATATGCATATAGTATAGCTGTTTCATTCCATTACTCTCTATGTGTTACCTTGCCAGCATATTCCATGTGCTGGCCCGTTTTCAGGCTGCAACGTTAATGTTGCGGACTTTTCAGACATTGATTAAGGAGTTTTTAGGTCGTGGTTCTATACTCAGTGATGCCGTTGGAGTTGATGGACTCACTTATCTTCCAAGCCTTCTGCTGTTATCGTTATTAGATGGCCTTAAGCCATACTTATTGTAATAAGTTCTCTTTTGAGACACTCGATGTAATAAGTGTGTGATTGCTACTCTGTTATAAATCCTCCGAGTACTGTGTGGTGTCAGCATTACTGATCCAGGGATGACACCGGAGCACAGAGATCAGACTGTTTGAGGTATGGTCGCTACATTGCATCATCCTCCTTTGGTGATGTAGGTATTGCTGTGATAGATGTAGAAGTTGCTGTATCTTGCATTTGTTTAGGCCTCCACACTTGCTTTGGTGGAACCATGGGTCGAGTGTAATTGAACAACTTATCCCTTTGTTTCTCGGCCTCCTGTTCTGCCATCTCTTGACTCCTTAACCTCTGTAGTTTCCTCTTTTGTGTCTTTGTTAGCCCTAGAGGACACCACTTTGGCTGAGTGTATTTAGGATCTCTCGTTTTTACCTGGTTGGTGCTTGCCTCATGGTGGTTAGCCGAGTGCTTTGGCGCGATAGCAAGTATCGGCTCAGTCGGATTGCTATGCACAATCGGCTGCTGTATGGCGAATGTTTCAATGCCCAAGATAAGTGAGTCAACATCCATTTTCTCCTTGCCTTTTCCTGACTCAACTGCTGCAACACTTGGTGATTTAACATGCCATTCTTTTCGACTTTCCAGATGCATGAAATTTCCACTCGGGCGCACCTTTTTACTCTGATGGAATCCACTCAGATGGATATCACTCGGATGGAATTCAGTCGGATGGAATCTACTCGGCCACATTTTTTCACTCGGATAGCTTCCACCTGGGTGCATTCTTACACTCGGATAATTTCCATCCGGTCGCATGTTTTGACCAGCCGACCGATAGTTACCGATGTTCAGTCGGCCATTATATGAGTATTCAAGTCGACCCCAAACAGTTTGCCTTTGCTCTTCTGGAAACAACGCCTTTGGTCCACTCAGTTTCATATACTGACTGAACATATCATCTGATGGTGACCTTGGTCGCTTCAAGTATGATGGCCGGTTAGAGCTGGGACCAGCCGACTGATTAGCATATTTGGATAGCAACATATCAAAAGTTGGCTTGATCCGCTTGCATTGCACTTTAGCTTCATTCCTCTTCCACTTGCCAACTTCCGGACTCTTGGGTTTGACAAATTTAACTCGAGTATTTTCTTGCACTTGCGCTTGCCCCCCGAGTGTAGGATTCTTGATGGTGATTTTGATTACTTCCTTGCCATCGGGCTGCTTATCAAGCACAACATATCTCCCCAAGACCGTGCTGCCTTCCTTGTCTTTCCTAGGCTCACCAATAATGATATTAGCTTTATTAGAAGATTCGGCTACCTCAAGCCAAATGAGTAGCTTCTTCCCCTCCAAATCCATGGTATTCATTGGAAAAGGTTGTTTATCAACTTGCATCTCAGAAAAGTTCAATCGTCCATCATTAATGGCCGATTGTATCTATCGTCGAAAAACATTGCAATCGTTAGTAGCATGAGAAAAAGAATTATGATACTTGCAATAAGCACATCGTTTTAGCTCTTCAAACAGCGGTAAAGTATGAGATATTCTAATAATCTTGGCCTGCAGCAAAGCATCAAATATTCTATCACACTTAGCAATGTTAAAAGTAAACTTCATCTCTTCATCACGATTTTATGAATCGGTTTCAGATCATTGCAAGTAAAGGGTTTGGCCTTAGATGGCCAAACAAATTCAGTAGCAAAAACATCACCCTCATCGTCCGAGTGATCACTATCATATTCCACCATATTCATCTTTGGACGATTGGCTTTGTATCTATGCACTTCTTTGAGATCTTTGCTTCGGCTTTCCTGAGCCAAAGCCCTTTGTAAGACTTGGTTGATATTTAAGAACTCATAGCCTTCTAGATTTTCTCTAATGGGAGTTCTCAGACCACTCGGCACTAGGTCTGCCAAGTCTCTCTCGGTTATCACCAAACTAAAACACCGGTTTTTTGTTTCTCTGAATCTCTTGACGTAATCGGAGACCGATTCATCATGCTTCTGTTTAACCGATGTTAGATGTGATAACTTGAGTTCATTGTCACCGCTATAAAAGTGATCATGAAATTTCTGCTCTAGCTGCGAACAAACCCGAATGGAACCATGTGGTAAAGAAGAAAACCATGAAAATGCAGTACCAGTTAAAGATAAAGGAAACAAACGCACTTTCAACTCATTTAGTGAGCCTGCTTCACCTAGTTGTGCTAAGTATTGACTAACATGCTCCCATGTGGTTTTTGTGCCCTCTCCATTGAACTTAACAAAATCTAGAATCTTATATCCCGGAGGGCACTGGATGGCATCAAAGTACTCGGGGTACGGCTTTTGGTAAATCCGATTCCGAGGTAACTCAACTCCAAAATTCTCTCTAAGCATCTTAGCCATCTCCTCTCTAAGATTAGCTAGACCATCATCCGTAGTGGACGATGAAGCTTGTGGCAGTGACATAGGAAGAGTATGGTTACTAGCTGTAGGCAGGAATTGTGGCATGTATGTCGACCCATAATTTGGTAGTGGTCGAGTGGTTGTAGCTATAGGTAAAGTTTGGTTCGGCGTTTCCACCGAACCTGTCATGCTCATAATAGGATTAATGGGTGTAGCCACAATCTGATTTGTTTGGGTAGGATAATAAGTCATCGGTACAGGAGGCGCCGATGCAATAGGTAAAGCCAGATTAGGGTTTTGCACACTAGCAGCTACACCATTACTACCACTAGACGATTGAAATATATTCTTCTGAGCATTAGTATTTTCTATAAAAGTTTGATAGACTAGATTGTCACCATCAGCAATACGACTTTCAATCTCAGCCCACTGCTCAGGAGAAAAGGCAGTACTTATAGAGGGTTTAACCTGTTCAGTTTGAAGAGGAGGGAACTTGATTTCTTCAATCGGAGTGATGTTGCCTTGGCGATCTTTCTTGAATTTTGCAAGGAACTCATGCAGGTCCTTCTCCTTGCGCGCCTTCTTGTACTCCTCATAGACTTGGTGATGATCGGCCGATATCTCATCAATACTAGGTTTAATGATGTTATCGGCGTCTATCTCAGATGGCTTGGGAAGATCGGACATGGTGGATGATGATGATTGATCTTCGATCCCCAGCGGAGTCGCCAAAAAGTGTGTTGACACACGAACACGTCACGTGTACCCTCGACGCCGGGGGTGATGCACCGCAGATCACGTCGAAGGAGACCCGACTGACAGCGTGATATGCAGGACAATCGCCGGGCGCTTTTGCAGACCCGAAAACCCCACACCCCCGGGAGGGACCCCGTCAGGGAGTGCAGCGGCTATGGGCTGCCCTAGGTCGATTCGCTCGCCCCTAGAGCCCCGAGATTCGCAGCTCTCAAACACGAAGAACAGCGAAGAACGAGATAGAAAAACGGAGGAGAGATAAAAACATAGATGAAAAAGTAGTATATTGATTTGTTCGATTGTGTGTTGTTCAATCGGCCATCACCCCCAACATATATAAGAGGCGGATGGACTTCCCATACAAGCAAAGGATTCATCTAGGCTTTCCTTACAAAAAATTACATCAATTCACGTCCTAGAGTCCTAGTTCTATTCCAACTCGGATTCAGTCTGAATCTGGCCCACCTTCTGTCTTCCTCCTTGCGCGGGCCGCCGAGCTTGCATATGACCTCCGATCAAGACGGCCCAAATATGAAACTTGTGCGCCTCGATGAGACGAACAATCCTTATGTTGAACACTTTTCCAAATAATACCATCTTGAATATTCTACGAAGCCATCTTTAATATCCAGTCGGACTCGGTCATGTAACGGACTGGATTGTCCGAGTCTCGTAGTGAACTTACAGGCCGTATACTATCTCATATGATAATGACTCCAAAACCAAAGTTCACCGTTTTGACGATGCGCACAACTTCCGTGTTGATCAATTTTCCATCCGAGGTCATCTGGATTACCTTTCGGGCACATCTTCAGTTTCACTCGGATCCGAGCTCATCCACTCGGATATTAGAGTTTTTCGTCCGACTGGACCTTTTCACTCGGATGTTAGAGTCTTTCACTCGGAAGACAATCTTTCACTCGGATTTCTATAATTTCACTCGGAAGACAATCTTTCACTCGGATGACTATATTTCGCTCGGAAGGCAATATCTTACTCGAATGTCAAGTTTTCATTTCGATGGTAATCTTTTCACTCAGAATAACTTCAGTCGGATTACTATATTTTCACTCGGAATAACTTCACTTGGATGATAATTTCACTCGGATTACTATATTTTCACTCGGAAGCCAATCTTTTACTCGATCGATAAGTTTTTCACTCGACCTTTTACTCGATCGGTAGGTTTTCACTCGGATGGTAAACTTTTCACTCGGATTTCCCGACTGAAAACACAGCCTGATCTTGATTTGCCTCTCCATGTTGCATACGACCTCGGATTGAGACAAATTTTATATGAAAAATGATTGGCTCGATGAGACAAAACTTTTTCGTGTTGAAGGTTTTTCGATTCAAGGCCGTCTTGATGGACGAATTACTCGCGCAACCTATCAGACAAGTGTCTGGCACCTCGCGCCATATTTCCGTTGAGGTTCGGTCTGTAGTGTATTGCCTCTAACTTTTGCATATGAACCCGTATTGAGATGATTTATATATCAAAGTCGATTGCCTCGACGAGAGGAAGACAATTCTTTAAGAGTGCTCCTTCATCCGAGGTCATATTGAAGACGTGATTGGCGAAAAACCACTCGGAACATTGAATTATGCCACTCGGAGTATAGTTTCGGTCCATAAGATAAAGTCGAATGAATATAACCGAAACATCAAAGTGGTTCCACTCGGCGACGTGAATCTTTTCATGCTGAAAAACCGTTCACTCGAGACCATCTTCATTGCAATCTTTATCTTGCCAAAATCAGGTGTCAACAGGATTATCATGTGGATCTCATCACTCTTAATATAATTTGATTGGGTTTAATGATGATGCTTAATTGGGATTGAGTTGGGTGAACCTTCTCTATGTTTAACAACCACCATGATAGTTAAACAGAATTAAATCCTTTGTTGTAGGGAAAATTTGGCTTTCCACAAAACATATTAACCATACAGCCTCCACCAGCCAAATATGCATGTAGTGATAGCATTATTCTGTTATTACTCTCTTGTGTTACATTGCCAGCATATTCCATGTGCTGACCCGTTTTTGGGCTGCAACGTTCATGTTGCAGACTTTTCAGACGACGAGTAAGGTGCCTTAGGTCGTGGTCTTTCACTCAGTGATGCCGTTGGAGTTGATGGACTCACTTTATCTTCCAAGCCTTCCGCTGTTATCATATTAGATGGCCCTAAGCCATATTTATTGTAATAAGTTCTCTTTTGAGACATTCGATGTAATAAGTGTGTGATTGCTACTCTGTTCTAAATCCTCAAGTATTGTGCGTGTCAGCATTACCAATCCAGGGGTGACACTGATGCACAGAGATCAGACTGTTTGAGGTCTGGTCGCTACAAGATGGTATCAGAGCACACGTTGACTGTAGGACACGACCACTAAGCTAAAGCCCTAGATCACTGCTCTCTTCTCATTTTTGACTCCTCTCCATTTTGTACTCTTTAGGATGGCGGACGCAAGGAACAAGTTTGCACAACCGGATGAAGACAGACCTTTCGGACGCCACTTGAAGGAAGACACTAGGTACCTGAACATCGGAATACCAAGCTTCACCGGGACTTACAACACCACTTTACCAGAAGAGGAGCGCTGGATGATTCAAGTTCAAGTTCCAGGAAGGACATTTACGCGAGTCACTGAGCCCATAGAGTTTTCCTTTGATGCACCAACCTGGAGTATAGGAAAGATTATGGCAGCCCACATCACCATGGGACGCATTGGAGAAGTTTACCACAAGGATCTTAAGGATACTATCTACCAGATTTGTGGGCGTCGAGATGAGCAATGGAAGATGATCAGCACCTGGAAGGATAGATCCATTGCAGCTCTCATCCAGGAGAACCAGATGTGCGCAGGCATGATAGATATGAAGAAGGCGATGACCAGGATCACGGAGCTGGAGGAAGAACTCAAGTCTACACGCGATGGATACGAGGAGGAAATGACGATACTAGTGGAGATGAATGATGATCTGACAAGGAAGCTAGGAGTCTTCATGGGAGACCCCGCGCCAGGAGGAGAAGATGACGATTCCACTTGCCCGAAGAACTACATCATCATCGACGACACTGACTCGGACCCCGACGATAGCGATGATGACTTTGTTGATGAAGGTGGAGCGGATATTATGGAGTCCTCTACCGATCAATTTTTCTAGTCGACCACCAAAACAGTAGTAGTGTTCCACCATGTATATAGTATAGTCCGAGCACTTTTGTAATGATAGTTCTAGACCGATTGTGTGCCCTTGCTTGATTGATTGAGTGATATGATTGTGTTTATCTCATGTGCATATGGGTAGTGTTTCCCCCTAGACCCCATTCTACTCTATTTTCTCATCTCTTCTAAACCCATCAGATGCCTCTGAGACACGACAATGGATTTGCCTTCCCACCGGAGCTCACTCAGTTGATCCAGTAGCAGAATGCATTAATGCAGATATTAGTCCAGAATCAGAATCAGGGGAACAACAACAACAACCCACCACCACCACCACCTGTTGATCACTTAGCCCGTTTTCTAAGGCTGAATCCGCCGGTGTTCTCCAGTAGCACCGAGCCGATAGTTGCAGATGATTGGCTCCGCAAGATTGGAAGGGAGTTGACCACTGCAGGATGCACAGATGCGGAAAGAGTGTGTTTTGCCTCAAACCAGCTTGATGGACGCGCAGCAGCATGGTGGGAGAATTACACTGTCACCTATCCCGTCGACACTATTACGAGGGACCAGTTCTAGCAGACCTTTCGCACTGCCCATGTATCAGCAGGAGCTATGGCCATGAAGAAGCGTGAGTTTCGCAACTTACGCCAAGGAGGATGTACCGTTGGCCAGTATGTGGATGACTTTAGCAAGCTAGCACGTTATGCCCTAGATGACGTTGCTACGGATGCAGCTAAACAGGAGAAGTTTCTGGAAGGACTGAATGATGAGCTGAGAATGCAGTTGATGGTAGCAACCTTTAATAACTACCAACAGTTGGTAGATAGAGCTCTCATGCTTGAAGGGAAACAACAACAGATTGACAACCGCAAGAGGAAGTATGGACAAGGGAATTCTAATTCTGGAGCTCAGCAGAGACCCCGTTTCACCCCGAACTCAAGAGGACCCCTACAGCATAACCATGGAGGTCACAATCACACTGGAGGAAGTTCGCACAACCATAGTGGCTCCAAGAACGGGAATGGTAATGGAGGAAGTAACGAACAGAATCGTTCCAACCCGGCAACGCCCGCCAAGAAAGATTTAAGCCACATTACTTGCTACAAGTGCCAAAAGACTGGACATTACGCCAATGAATGTCCTGAAGCTAAGAATGGAAACGACAATGGAAGCTCTGGGAAGAAGCCCAACCCTTTCAACAGGGGACAAGTGAACCACATTAACGTGGAGGAGGTTGAAGCCCAGCCAGATGCAGTAATAGGTAAGTTTTTGGTTAAGTCATTTACTGCAGTTGTTCTTTTTGATACTCGTGCATGCATTCATACATATCAAGGGGATTTGTGGATAAGTATAAACTGCCCACCAAAGTTCTTAGTACACCTATGTTAGTGAGCTCGCCAGGAGCAGAGTATATGGCAAGCCAAGGATGTTTTCAGATGCCATTGACCATAGGTAGGCATGTTTCCCCCTCAGATCTAATAATTTTGGAGTTGCAAGGTTTGGATGTGATTCTGGGTATGGATTGGTGCTACGTCTTGAGCTTGCGTTGGTTTTCCCCGAAGAGGAAGGGATGATGTAGCAGAGTAGCGTAAGTATTTCCCTCAGTTTTTGAGAACCAAGGTATCAATCCAGTAGGAGGCCACGCTCAAGTCCCTCGTACCTTCACAAAACGATAGCTACTCGCAACCAACGCGATTAGGGGTTGTCAATCCCTTCATGGTCACTTACGAGAGTGAGATCTGATAGATATAATATTTTTGGTATAAAGATGCAAAGTAAAAAGTAAAAGCAAAGTAAAAAAGCAAAATAAGATTAAAGTGATGGGGATTGATATGATGAGAGAATAGACCCGGGGGCCATAGGTTTCACTAGTGGCTTCTCTCAAGAGCATAAGTATTCTACGGTGGGTGAAAAAATTACTATTGAGCAATTGACAGAATTGAGCATAGTTATGAGAATATCTAGGCATGATCATGTATATAGGCATCACGTCCATGACAAGTAGACCGAAACGATTCTGCATCTACTACTATTACTCCACTCATCGACCGCTATCCAGCATGCATCTAGAGTATTAAGTTAAAACAGAGTAACACCTTAAGCAAGATGACATGATGTAGAGAGATAAATTCATGCAATATGAAATAACCCCATCTTGTTATCCTTGATGGCAATGATGCAATATGTGCCTTGCTGCCCCTTCTGTCACTGGGAAAGGACACCGCAAGATCGAACCCAAAGCTAAGCACTTCTCCCATGGCAAGAACTACCAATCTAGTTGGCCAAACCAAACGGATAATTCGAAGAGACTTGCAAAGATAACTATCATACATAAAATAATTCAGAGAAGATTCAAATATTATTCATAGATAGACTTGATCATAAACCCACAATTCATCAGTCTCAACAAACACACCGCAAAAAGAATATTACATCGAATAGATCTCCACAAGAGAGGGGGAGAACTTTGTATTGAGATCCAAAAAGAGAGAAGAAGCCATCTAGCTACTAACTATGGACCCGAAGGTCTGAGGTAAACTACTCACACTTCATCGGAGAGGCTATGATGATGTAGAAGCCCTCCGTGATGACGGCCCTCTCCGGCGGAGCTCCGGAACAGGCCCCAAGATGGGATCTCATGGATACAGAAAGTTGCGGCGGTGGAATTAGGTTTTTGGCTCCTGTTCTGATTGTTTGGGGGTACGTAGGTATATATAGGAGGAAGAAGTATGTCGGTGGAGCTTCGAGGGGCCCACGAGGCAGGGGGCGCGCCCTAGGGGGGGGGGGCGCCCCCCACCCTCGTGACCGCCTCTTTGACTCCTTGGAGTAGGGTCCAAGTCTCCTGGATCATGTTCGGTGAGAAAATCACGTTCCCGAAGGTTTTATTCCGTTTGGACTCCGTTTGATATTCGGTTTCTCCGAAATACTAAAATAGGCACACACAAAAAGCAATTCTGGGCTGGGCCTCCGGTTAATAGGTTAGTCCCAAAAATAATATAAAAGTGGAAAATAAAGCCCAATATAGTCCAAAACAGTAGATTGTATAGCATGGAGCAATCAAAAATTATAGATATGTTGCAGACGTATTAGGCATCCCCAAGCTTAATTCATGCTCGTCCTCGAGTAGGTAAATGATAAAAAGAGAATTTTTGATGCGGAGTGCTACTTGGCATAATTTCAATGCAAATCTTCTTAATTGTGATATGAATATTCAGATTCGAAAGATTCAAGACAAAAGTTTATATTGACATAAAAATAATAATACTTCAAGCATACTAACAAAGCAATTATGTCTTCTCAAAATAACATGGCCAAAGAAAGTTATCCCTACAAAATCATATAGTCTGGCTATGCTCTATCTTCACCACACAAAGTATTTAAATCATGCACAACCCCGATGACAAGCCAAGCAATTGTTTCATACTCTAACTTTTTCAAAACTTTTTCAATCTTCACGCAATACATGAGCGTGAGCCATGGATATAGCACTATAGGTGGAATAGAATGGTGGTTGTGGAGAAGACAAAAAGGAGAAGATAGTCTCACATCAACTAGGCATATCAATGGGCTATGGAGATGCCCATCAATAGATATCAATGTGAGTGAGTAGGGATTTCCATGCAACGGATGCACTAGAGCTATAAGTATATGAAAGCTCAAAAAGAAACTAAGTGGGTGTGCATCCAACTTGCTTGCTCATGAAGACCTAGGGCAATTTGAAGAAGCCCATCATTGGAATATACAAGCCAAGTTCTATAATGTAAAATTCCCACTAGTATATGAAAGTGATAACATGAGAGACTCTCTACTATGAAGATCATGGTGCTACTTTGAAGCACAAGTGTGGTAAAAGGATAGTAGCATTGCCCCTTTTTATTTATTTTCTCTTTTTTTGGCCTTCTTTTTTTTCTTTGGCCTTTCTCTTTTTTTTCTTTTTTGGGACAATGCTCTATTAAATGATGATCATCACACTTTTATTCATTTACAACTCAATGATTACAACTCGATCCTAAAACAAAGTATGACTCTATATGGATGCCTCCGGCGGTGTACCGGGATATGCAATAAATCAAGAGTGACAAGTATGAAAAAATTATGAACGGTGGCTTTGCCACAAATACTATGTCAACTACATGGTCATGCTAAGCAATATGACAATGATGAATGTGTCATGATGAACTAGATGGTGGAAAGTTGCATGGCAGTATATCTCGGAATGGCTATGGAAATGCCATAATAGGTAGGTATGGTGGCTGTTTTGAGGAAGGTATATGGTAGGTGTATGATACCTGTGAAAGGTGTGCGGTATTAGAGAGGCTAGCAAAGGTGGAAGGGTGAGAGTGTGTATGATCCATGGACTCAGCATTAGTCATAAAGAAGTCATATACTTATTGCAAAAATCTAGAAGTTATCAAAGCAAAGTATTACTCGCATGCTCCTAGGGGGATAGATTGGTAGGAAAAGACCATCGCTCGTCCCCGACCGCCACTCATAAGGAAGACAATCAATAAATAAATCATGCTCCGACTTCATCACATAACGGTTCACCATACGTGCATGCTACGGGAATCACAAACCATAATACAAGTATTCTTTAAATTCACAACTGCTCAACTAGCATGACTGTAATATTATCACCTCCATATCTCAAAACAATTATCATGCTTCAATCTTTTCTTAGTATTCAACACACTTAAAAGAAAGTTTCACAAATCTTGAATACCAAGCATATTATTATTAAGCAAATTACCATCCTATTAAGACTCTCAAAATAATTTAAGTGAAGCATGAGAGATCAATAGTTTCTTTAAAACAAATCCACCACCGTGCTCTAAAAGATCTAAGTGATGCACATAGAGCAAAATTACTTAGCTCAAAAGATATAAGTGAAGCACATAGAGTGTTCTTTCAAATTTTTAATTCATGTATGGATCACTCAAAAGGTGTGTACAGCAAGGATGATTGTGGCATACTAAGACACAAATACACAAATAATACAAGACGCTCCAAGCAAAACACATATCATGTTGGTGAATAAAAATATAGCTCCAAGTAAATTACCGATGGAAGTGGACGAAAGAGGGGATGCCTTCCGGGGCATCCCCAAGCTTTGACTTTTTGGTGTCCTTGGATTATATTGGGGGTGCCATGGGCATACCCAATCTTAGGCTCTTGCCACTCCTTGTTCCATAATCCATCAAAAGGATTCACCCAAAACTTGAAAACTTCACAACACAAAACTTAAAGTAGAAAACTCGTGAGCTCCGTTAGCGAAAGAAAACAAAAGACCACTTCAAGGTACTGTAATGGACTCATTCTTTATTTATATTGGTGTTAAACCTACTGTATTCCAACTTCTCTATGGATTATAAACTATTTTACTAACCATAGATTCATCAAAATAAGCAAACAACACACGAAAAACAGAATCTGTCAAAAACAGAACAGTCTGTAGTAATCTGTAGCTAGCGCAAGATCTGGAACCCCAAATATTCTAAAATAAATTGCTGGACTTGAGGAATTTATATATTAATCATATGAAAAAAGAATTAACTAAATATCACTCTTCAAATAAAAATTACAGCAGTTCTCGTGAGCGCTAAAGTTTCTGTTTTTTACAGCAAGTTCAACAAGACTTTCCCCAAGTCTTCCCAATGGTTCTACTTGGCACAAACACTAATTAAACACAAAAAACACAACCAAAACAGAGGCCAAATAATTTATTTATTACTAAGCAGGAGCAAAAAGCAAGGAATAAAAATAAAATTGGGTTGCCTCCCAACAAGCGCTATCGTTTAACGCCCCTAGCTAGGCATAAGAGCGAGGATAGATCTAGGTATTGCCATTCTTGGTTTTAGAGATAAAGAGAGAAAACTTGTTATCTATGGAATTAATCTTTCTATTTTGACAAAGTAAATGTCCATTAATGGTAGAAGAAAGATTAAGAATGTTGCGGAAATTGGCATCTAGGCTAGCTTTTATCTCTTTAATAGATTCGTTTTGGTAAGAAAGCAAGAGAGATGTGATTTCAGCTTTCTCATTAATGGGGTGCCCAAATATAGTTTTCATCCTCTCATAGGTATCTATGGGGTCCCCTTCAAGGAAACCCCCTTCGAAAATATAATCTAAAACTTGTTTAAACGAAGAGGGTAGCCCAACATAAAAGCTTTTTAAGTAAACCTCAATTTGATATTGGGGTACATAGCTAGCCCGGATCCTTAACAGCCTATCCCAAGCATCTTTCAAAGATTCATCAAGTAAGTAATGAAAAATTCCAGAATCATCTTCATCAAAATCACTAAGGTTCTCATTGATAACTCCGGCAAGTTGTTCTATAGCATTCTGATTTATGAGTTTAGATAAGATAGCAGGATTGTCTAAAGCACTAGAACTTGGGAGAGAACCCCCAACTCTTTTTGGTTCTGACATGGCGAGGGAAAAGAGGCAAATAGAGAGGGAGGACAGAGAGAGAGAGAGATAGAGAGAGAGGGCGAATAAAACGGCAAGGGTGAAGTGGGGGAGAGGAAAACGAGAGGCAAATGGCAAATAATGTAATGCGAGAGATAGGGATTGTGATGGGTAATTGGTATGTTGACTTTTTGCGTAGACTCCCCGGCGACGGCGCCATAAATCCTTCTTGCTATGTCTTGAGCTTACGTTGGTTTTCCCCGATGAGGAAGGGATGATGCAGCAGAGTAGCGTAAGTATTTCCCTCAGTTTTTGAGAACCAAGGTATCAATCCAGTAGGAGGCCATGCTCAAGTCCCTCGTACCTGCACAGAACGATAGCTACTCGCAACCAACGCGATTAGGGGTTGTCAATCCCTTCACGGTCACTTACGAGAATGAGATCTGATAGATATACTATTTTTGGTATAAAGATGCAAAGTAAAAAGTAAAAGCAAAGTAAAAAGCAAAAGAAGATTAAAGTGATGGAGATTGATATGATGAGAATAGACCCGGGGGCCATAGGTTTCACTTGTGGCTTCTCTCAAGAGCATAAGTATTCTACGGTGGGTGAACAAATTACTGTTGAGCAATTGACAGAATTGAGCATAGTTATGAGAATATCTAGGCATGATCATGTATATAGGCATCACGTCCGTGACAAGTAGACTGAAATGATTCTGCATCTACTACTATTACTCCACTCATCGACCGCTATCCAGCATGCATCTAGAGTATTAAGTTAAAAACAGAGTAACGCCTTAAGCAAGATGACATGATGTAGAGAGATAAATTCATGCAATATGAAATAAACCCCATCTTGTTATCCTTGATGGCAACGATGCAATACGTGCCTTGCTGCCCCTTCTGTCACTGGGAAAGGACACCGCAAGATCGAACCCAAAGCTAAGCACTTCTCCCATGGCAAGAACTACCAGTCTAGTTGGCCAAACCAAACGGATAATTCGAAGAGACTTGCAAAGATAACCAATCATACATAAAAGAATTCAGAGAAGATTCAAATATTATTCATAGATAGACTTGATCATAAACCCACAATTCATCGGTCTCAACAAACACACCGCAAAAAGAAGATTACATTGAATAGATCTCCACAAGAGAGGGGGAGAACTTTGTATTGAGATCCAAAAAGAGAGAAGAAGCCATCTAGCTACTAACTATGGACCCGAAGGTCTAAGGTAAACTACTCACACTTCATTGGAGAGGCTATGATGATGTAGAAGCCCTCCGTGATGACGGCCCTCTTCGGCGGAGCTCCGGAACAGGCCCCAAGATGGGATCTCATGGATACAGAAAGTTGCGGCGGTGGAATTAGGTTTTTGGCTCCTGTTCTGATCATTTGGGGGTACGTAGGTATATATAGGAGGAAGAAGTACGTCGGTGGAGCTTTGAGGGGCCCACGAGGCAGGGGGCGCACCCTAGGGGGGGCGCCCCCACCCTCGTGACCGCCTCTTTGACTCCTTGGAGTAGGGTCCAAGTCTCCTAGATCACGTTCGGTGAGAAAATCACGTTCCCGAAGGTTTTATTCCGTTTGGACTCCGTTTGATATTCCGTTTCTTCGAAATACTGAAATAGGCAAAAAAAAGCAATTCTGGGCTGGGCCTCCGGTTAATAGGTTAGTCCCAAAAATAATATAAAAGTGGAAAATAAATCCCAATATAGTCCAAAACAGTAGATAATATAGCATGGAGCAATCAAAAATTATAGATACATTGGAGACGTATCAATTGGCTATCGATGTATGGAGGAAACATTGATTGCGCCAGTAAGTCGATTTTTCTCACCATCCCAGAAGGAAGAAGGATCAAGTATGTATCCCGGCATGTGCCGAATAGGATTCAAGTAAATTCCTTATCAGGAGTTGTACAGGAGGAAGTACCAGTGGTGAGGGATTTCCCGGATGTATTTCCAGAAGAGTTGCCAGACATGCCACTAGATAGAGACATCAAGTTTTTGATTGAGCTTTTGCCAGGCACAGGGCCAATATCTAAGAGACCGTACAGGATGCCCTCACAGGATTTAGAGGAAATTAAGAAGCAGATTAAGGAGTTACTGGATAAAGGATATATTCGCCCAAGCTCGTCACCTTGGGGATCACCAGTACTTCTAGTGGAGAAGAAGGATGGATCGTTGAGGATGGTTGTTGATTACCGAGGATTGAATGAAGTGACGATCAAGAACAAGTACCCACTGCCAATGATCAATGATTTGTTTGATCAGCTGCAAGGAGCTAAGGTGTTTTCCAAGATTGATCTGCGATCAGGGTACCGGTACCAGCTGAAGATTCAAGAGCAGGATATACCTAAGACAGCTTTTACCACGAGGTACGGGCTATATGAGTATACCGTTATGTCCTTTGGCATGACTAACGCACCTGCCTACTTTAGGAACATGGTGAACAAGGTGATTATGGAGTTTTTGGATAAGTTCGTCGTAGTGTTCATTGATGATATTTTGGTCTACTCGAAGAATGAAAAGGAGCATAAAGAGCATTTGCGTTTAGTACTTGGGAAGCTCAGAGAACATCAGCTATACGCCAAGTTTAGCAAGTGTGAGTTTTGGTTGAAGGAAGTTGGATTCCTTGGACATGTTATATCCGGAGAAGGAATAGCGGTAGACCCCGCCAAAGTTGTCACTGTGACAAATTGGGAGGCACCCACATCAGTTGGAGAGATCCGGAGTTTTCTTGGACTCGCGGGATACTATAAGAGGTTCATTGAGAATTTCTCGAAGATTGCAAAGCCTATGACGGAGTTGTTAAAGAAGGACACCAAGTTCAAATGGACTGAGGAATGTGAGGCCAGTTTTCAGGAGCTGAAGAAATGCTTGGTTACATCACCAGTGTTGATTCTTCCACATCAACACAAGGATTATGAAGTGTATTGCGACGCTTCTCGTCGAGGACTTGGAGACGTACTTATGCAGGAAGGAAGAGTTGTTTCATATGCCTCACGACAGCTTAAACCCCATGAGTTAAATTATGCTACGCGTGATTTGGAGTTAGCAGCAGTAGTGCATGCATTGAAGATGTGGAGACATTTTCTCATCAGAAACCATTGTGAGGTATACACGGATCACAAGAGTTTGAAGTATATCTTCACGCAGAAGGAGTTGAATGTCAGGCGGAGGAGATGGTTGGAACTCATTAAGGATTACGATATGAAGTTGCATTATCATCCCGGAAAGGCTAACATAGTAGCCGATGCGTTGAGCCGCAAGAGTCATGTCAATACACTCATGACCGGAGAGTTACCCAAGGAGTTACGAGAGGATCTTCGCGAGCTATGTTTGGAGATAGTTCCGAGAGGCTATGTAGCATCATTGGAGATTTAGTCTACGTTGATGGATAAGATCAGAGAAGCTCAAAAGACGAACAAGGAGATTGCCGAGATAAAAGAAAGGATGAGCAAGGGAAAGGCTAAAGGATTTCGTGAGGATGAGCACGGTACCTTATGGTTTGAGGACCGCGTTTATGTGCCAAATGATCAAGAGATCAGGAAGCTGATTTTGCAGGAGGCCCATGATTCGCCATATTCGATTCACCCAGGAAATACTAAAATGTACCTGGATTTGAAGGATAGTTTCTGGTGGACCGGAATGAAGAAGGATATTGCAGAGTATGTAGCAGTTTGTGATGTATGTCAGAGAGTGAAGGCAGAGCATCATTAATAGAGCATTGTCCCAAAAAAAGGCCAAAAAAGGCCCAAAAAAGAAAGGCCAAATAAAAAAGGCCAAAAAAAGAAAGGCCAAATAAAAAAATAAAAAAATAAAAAATAAAAGGGACAATGCTACTATCCTTTTTTTCCACACTTGTGCTTCAAAGTAGCACCATGATCTTCATGATAGAGAGTCTCTTGTTTTGTCACTTTCATATACTAGTGGGAAATTTTCATTATAGAACTTGGCTTGTATATTCCAACGATGGGCTTCCTCAAAATGCCCTAGGTCTTCGTGAGCAAGCAAGTTGGATGCACACCCACTTAGTTTCTTTTTGTTGAGCTTTCATATACTTATAGCTCTAGTGCATTTGTTGCATGGCAATCCCTACTCACTCACATTGATATCTATTGATGGGCATCTCCATAGAATAATAAACCTTTATCATGAATAAGGAAATATAATAATAACCACTTTATTATTGCCTCTAGAACATATTTCCAACAGTCGCCCACTTGCACTAGAGTCAATAATCTAGTTCACATCACCATGTGATTAACACCCAAAGAGTTCACTAGAGTCAATGATCTAGTTCACATCGCCATGTGATTAACACCCAAAGAGTTAAAAGGTGTGATCATGTTTTGCTTGTGAGAGAAGTTTAGTCAATGGGTCTGCCACATTCAGATCCGTATGTATTTTGCAAATTTCTATGTCTACAATGCTTTGTATGGAGCTACTCTAGCTAATTGCTGCCACTTTCAATACGTATACAGATTGAGACTCGGAGTCATACGGATCGGTGTCAAAGCTTGTATCGACGTAACCCTTTACGACGAACTCTTTATCACCTCCATAATTGAGAAACATTTCCTTAGTCCTCTTAGGTAACTAAGGATAATTTTGACCGCTGACTAGTGATCCACTCCTGGATCACTATTGTACCCCCTAGCCAAACTCATGGCAAGGTACACATCAGGTCTGGCATGGCATACATTATAGAACCTATGGCTGAGGCATGGGGAATGACTTTCATTCTCTCTCTATCTTTTGTCATGGTCGGGCAAGTCTTAGTCAACTTCACACCTTGCAATATAGGCAAGAACCCTTTCCTTGACTAATCCATTTTTGAACTTCTTCAAAACTTTGTCAAGGTATGTGCTTTGTGAAAGTCCCATTAAGCGTCTTGATCTACCCCTATAGATCTTGATGCCCAATATATAAGCAGCTTCACCGAGGTCTTTCATTGAAAAATTCTTATTCAAGTATCCTTTTATGCTATCCAGAAATTCTATATCATTTCCAATCAGTAATATGTCATCCACATATAACACTAGAAATGCTATAGAGCTCCCACTCACTTTCTTGTAAATACATGCTTCTTCGTAAGTCTGTATAAAACCATATGCTTCGATCACATCATCAAAGCATATATTACAACTCTGAGATGCTTGCACCACTCCATAAATGGATCGCTAGAGCTTGCACACTTTGTTAGCACCTTTAGGGTCGACAAAACCTTCTGGTTGCATCATATATAACTCTTTCTTTAAGAAACCCGTTAAGGAATGCAGTTTGATGTCCATTTGCCAGATTTCATAATCATAAAATGCGGCAATTGCTAACATGATTCAGACATACTTAAGCATCGCTATGGGTGAGAAAGTCTCATCATAGTCAACCCCTTGAACTTGTCGAAAACCTTTTGCAACAAGTCGAGCTTTGTAGACAGTGATATTACCATCAACGTTCGTCTTCTTCTTGAAGATCCATTTATTCTCAATGGCTTGCCGATCATCGTGCAAGTCCACCAAAGTCCATAGTTTGTTCTCATACATGGATCCTATCTCAGATTTCATGGCCTCAAGCCATTTTTCGGAATCTGGCCTTATCATAGCTTCTTCATAGTTCGTAGGTTCGCCATTGTCTAACAACATGACTACCAGGACATGATTACCATACCACTTTGGTGCGGTATGTGTTTTGGTCGACATACGAGGCTTAGTAGTAACTTGATCTGAAGTTTCATGATCATCATCATTAGCTTCCTCTCTAGTCGGTGTAGGCATCACGGTAACTATTTTCTATGATGTACTACTTTACAATTCAAGAGAAGGTACAATTACCTCATCGAGTTCTACTTTCCTCCCACTCACTTCTTTCGAGAGAAACTCCTTCTGTAGAAATGACCCATTCTTAGCAACAAAGATGTTGCCCTCGGATCTGTGGTAGAAGGTGTACCCAATAGTTTCTTTAGGGTATCCTATGAAGACACACTTTTCCGATTTGGGTTCGAGCTTATTAGGCCGTAGCCTTTTGACATAAGCTTCACATCCCCAAACTTTAAGAAATAGTAGTTTAGGTTTCTTGCCAAACCATAGTTCATAAGGTGTCGTCTCAATGGATTTAGACGGTGACCTATACGTGAATGCGGCTGTCTCTAATGCATAACCCCAAAATGATAAAGGCAAATCGGTAAGAGACATCATAGAACGCACCATATCTAATAAAGTACGGTTACGATGTTCGGACACACCATTACGATGTGGCGTTCCAGGTGGCTTGAGTTGTGAAACAATTCCACATTGTTTTAAATGAAGGCCAAACTCATAACTCAAATATTCGCCTCCGCGATCAGATCGTACAAACTTTATTTTCTTGTTATGGTGATTCTCGACTTCACTCTGAAATTCTTTGAACTTTTCAAATGTTTCAGACTTGTGTTTCATCATGTGGATATAGTCATACCTACTCAAATTATCTGTGAAGGTTAGAAAACAACGATGCCCGCCGCGTGCCTCAACACTCATCGGACCGCATATATCGGTATGTATTATTTCCAATAAGTCATTACCTCGCTCTGTTGTTCCGGAGAATGGAGTTTTAGTCATCTTACCCGATATATAACCAGCTTCACCGAGGTCTTTCATGGAAAAACTCTTATTCAAGTATCATTTTATATATGTTATCCAGAAATTCTATATCATTTCCAATCAATGATATGTCTTGTACATATAATATCAGAAATGCTACAGAGCTCCCACTCACTTTCTTGTAAATACAGGCTTCACCGAAAGTTTGTATAAAACCATATGCTTTGATCACCTCATCAAAGCATATATTCCAACTCTGAGAGGCTTGCATCAGTCCATATATGGATCGCTGGAGCTTGCACACTTTGTTAGCACCTTTAGGATCGACAAAACCTTCTGGTTGCATCATATACAACTCCTCTTTAAGAAATCCATTAAGGAATGCATTTTTGACGTCCATTTGCCAAATTTCATAATCATCAAATGCGGCAATTGCTAACATGATCCGGACTGACTTAAGAATCACTACGGGTGAGAAGGTCTCATCTAGTCAACCCCTTGAACTTGTTGAAACCCTTTTGCGACAAGTTGAGCTTTGTAGACGGTGACATTACCATCAATGTCAGTCTTCTTCTTGAAGAACCATTTATTCTCAATGGCTTGCCGATCATCGGGAAGTCCACCAAAGTCCATACTTTGTTCTCATACATGGATCATATCTCAGATTTCATGGCCTCAAGCCATTTATTGGAATCTGGACTCATCATAGCTTCTTCATAGTTCGTAGGTTTGCCATGGTCTAGTAACATGACCTCCAAAATAGGATTACCGTACAACTCTGGTGCGGAACGTGCTCTGTTCGACCTACGAGGTCCAGTAGTAACTTGATCTGAAGATTCATGATCATCATCATTAGCTTCCTCTCTAGTTGGTGTAGGCATCACGGGAACAGATTTCTCTTATGTGCTACTTTCCAAATTGAGAGAAGGTACAATTACCTCATCAAGTTCTACTTTCCTCCCACTCACTTCTTTCGAGAGAAACTCCTTCTCTAGAAATGACACATCCTTAGCAACAAAGATGTTGCCCTCGGATCTATGGTAGAAGGTGTACCCAATAGTTTCTTTAGGGTATCCTATGAAGACACACTTTTCTGATTTGGGTTCGAGCTTATCAGGCCATAGCCTTTTGACATAAGCGTCACATCCCCAAACTTTAAGAAATAGTAGTTTAGGTTTCTTGCCAAACCATAATTCGTACGGTGTCATCTCAACGGATTTAGACGGTGACCTATACGTGAATGCGGCTGTCTCTAATGCATAACCCCAAAATGATAAAGGCAAATCGGTAAGAGACATCATAGAACGCACCATATCTAGTAAAGTACGGTTACGATGTTCGGACACACCATTACGCTATGGCATTCCAGGTGGCTTGAGTTGTGAAACAATTCCACATTGTTTTAAATGAAGGCTAAACTCATAACTCAAATATTCGCCTCCGCGATCAGATCGTACAAACTTTATTTTCTTGTTATGGTGATTCTCGACTTCACTCTGAAATTCTTCGAACTTTTCAAATGTTTCAGACTTGTGTTTCATCAAGTGGATATAGTCATACCTACTCAAATTATGTGTGAAGGTTAGAAAATAACTATACCCGCCGCGTGCCTCAACACTCATCGGACCGCATACATCGGTATGTATTATTTCCAATAAGTCATTAGCTCACTCCGTTGTTCCGGAGAATGGAGTTTTAGTCATCTTACCCATGAGGCATGGTTCGCAAGTATCAAATGATTCCAAAAGTCCATCCACATGGAGTTTCTTCATGCACTTTACATCAATATGACCTAAACGGCAGTGCCACAAGTATGTTGCACTATCATTATCAACTTTGCATCTTATGGCATCAATATTATGAATATGTGTATCACTATGATCGAGATTCGATAAGAATAGACCATTCATCAAAGGTGCATTACCATAAAAGATATTACTCATATAAATAGAACAACCGTTATTCTCAGACTTAAATGAATAACTGTCTGGCAATAAAAAAGATCCAGATATAATGTTCATGCCCAACACTGGCACCAAATAACAATTATTAAGGTCTAAAACTAATCCCGAAGGTAGATGTAGATGTAGCATGCCGATGGCGATCACATCGGCCTTGCAACCATTCCCGACGTGCATCGTCACCTCGTCCTTAGCCAATCTTGGTTTATTCCGTAGCTCCTGTTTCAGGTTACAAATATGAGCAATCGAACAAGTATCAAATACCCAGGCGCTACTACGAGCATTAGTAAGGTACACATCAATAACATGTATATCAAATATACCTGTGTTCACTTTGCCATCCTTCTTATCCGCCAAGTATTTGGGGTAGTTCCGCTTCCAGTGACCATTTCCTTTACAGTTGAAGCACTCAGTTTCAGGCTTGGGTCCAACTTTGGGCTTCTTCACGGAGTGGCAACTTGCTTGCCATTCTTCTTGAAGTTCCCTTGCTTTCCCTTGCCCTTTTTCTTGAAACTAGTGTTCTTGTTAACCATCAACACTTGATGCTCCTTCTTGATTTCTACGTCCGCCGATTTTCAGCATCACAAAGAGCTTGAGAATCATTTTCATCCCTTGCATATTATAGTTCATCATGAAGCCTTTGTAGCTTGGTGGCAGTGACTAAAGAACTCTATCAATAACACTCTCAACTGGAGGATCAATTCCCAGCTGAGTCAAGTGGTTATGATACCCAGATATTTTGAGTATGTGTTCACTGACATAACTGTTCTCCTCCATCTTATAGCTATATAACTTGTTGGATACTTCATATCTCACAACCCGGGCATTTGCTTGAAATATCAACTTCAGTTCTTGGAACATCTCATATGTTTCATGGCATTCAAAACGTCTTTGAAGTCCCAGTTCCAAGTCGTAAAGCACGGCACACTAAACTATTGAGTAGTCATCAGATCGAGCCTGCCAGCCATTCATAACATCTGCAGCAGCTCCTGCAGCAGGTCTGTCACCTAGCGTTACATCAAGGACATAATTCTTCTGTGCAGCAATGAGGATAATCCTCAAGTTACGGACCCAGTCCATGTAGTTGCTACCATCATCTTTCAACTTAGCTTTCTCTAGGAATGCATTAAAAATTCAAGGGAACGGTAGCACGGGCCATTGATCTACAACTATGGCCGGTCCTGAGATTTCAGTGGCCCGGGGCGGAACTATAATTGGTGGCCCTTCGGGGCCTGTAGTAAGTTACAAATCATTGTATGTAGATATAATTTATATCAAAGAAAACAATTAAGTGCATATCAAATAATGTATTACATATTCCTTGAACAATTTCTCCTAACATCCCGAGATGCAAATAATACCAATATTAATTTCATCAAGCATTTTTTTCTAAATGCATAATGTTGCCAAGCTTTTGTAACTCTTTGTCAATTTGTTTCATACTTGCTCAGTCTAGATC
The DNA here is from genome assembly GCF_018294505.1 of Triticum aestivum. Lineage (NCBI taxonomy): Eukaryota > Viridiplantae > Streptophyta > Magnoliopsida > Poales > Poaceae > Triticum > Triticum aestivum. The sequence continues at coordinate 163,403,138 of NC_057797.1, read as the reverse complement.
TCAGTTCATTCCAAGGTTCATGTTGATAATATGGTCAATGCTAGCTTCATGTTCTTTCAATATCATTAATATGATTCCAATTAGAAAACCCATCATGCCCCAATGCATTCTTGCATTTGTTGGAATTGAAAAGCTTATAGCAAAAACAAAACTTTTATTTGTGTGTTTAAAAAAACTAACCATTTCCTATCACACACCTCTCAACTGCACATTTTTCTTGAGTAATGGCTATACGATGAATGTCTTGAATTTTCATCCAAAGAATATTTAGTGTTTTATTCTTCCCTTTTAGGCCCCCTTTCACTAATATAGCCCTCGCTTTGTTATCAAGATTATCCAATTGCTTGAATCATAAATATCAATGTAATAACCGGTTCCTCGTCAACACTAGAAAATTCTGCCGCATATGAATTAAATATGGGCGCATGATCACTCACATTGGTATCATCCATCTTGATGTCAACATCGTCTTCTGTCGGAGTATGACCATCATTTTCCTCATTGACATTAGTTTGGTCATCCGCAAGAATTATCGCCAACTCGTCTGGACTTCTTGAAATGTCTGTATCATTGTTATAATATTTATTAAGAAGGAATCCTCTCAATGATCTTTTCATATCATCTACCTTCTTCTTCCTTTTTCTTTTATCACATGACGGTGCTAGGAACAATTAGCTTTTAAAATTAGCGCAAAGCTAATTAAAATATTAGATTAATTACAGAAGACCTTCATCTAATATCATGGCAAAATATGGTATGCATAGTATATTACCTTCTCTTTATAGTGTAATCTGGCTATGTGTGCGCAATGATTTGATCATCCTGACATCAATTCCCTATTGACATGTTTGATCAGTTCAGAATTTGGAAATTGTGATTAGTAAAAGGTAGAAACAAGAAGTAGAACAGGTGAGGGCAGAAGCCAAAAGGCGTGTGCGAGAAGACGTACCTGTCGCAGTCGTCGCGTCGATTGTCAGGAGGCATAGTTGAATTATTGAAGACTATTAGACGAACAACAGTAAGCGGAACATGAAAAGGACAGGAACGAGACGATGAACCATCCGTAGGAAAAGGAAATCGTGCGTGAATCCAGTGATTCCTTTCCTCCACACGTCCTTTTTTCTGCCTGTACGTGCAAACATGGGCCAAGCCCATCATCTCTCTTTTTCTTTTCTAGGCCTAGCATGCGAGTCGCGAGAGGCTGAGGCGTCACTGAGTCTGGCTTCAATTTTTCGTTGTTCGAAGTATACAAACCTGGGGAGGGGGCCCGGGGCGGCCGCCCCGTTCGGCCCCCCTCAAGGTCGACCATGTCTACAACACAAATATGAAAACACTATAAGACAAAGTTCATGATAATTTCAGTTCAATTAATCAAATTACTAATGAACTCTCACTTAAATCAACATCCCTCAAGTTGTCTAAGTGATACATGTTCCAAATCAACTAACCCATGTCCGATCATCACGTGAGATGGGGTAGTCTTCAATGGCGAACATCTCTATGTTGATCATATCTACTATATGACTCACATTCGACCTTTCGGTATCTAGTGTTATGAGACCATGTCTATACATGCTAGGCTCATCAAGTTTAACCCAAGTATTCTGCATGTGCAAAACTGGCTTACACCCGTTTCATGTGAACGTAGAGTCTATCACACCAGATCATCACGAGGTTCTTCGAAACAAAGAACTTTGGCAACAGTGCATACTCGGGGAAAACACTTTTATCTTGAAATTAAGTGAAGGGATCATCTTATAATGCTATCGTCGTTCTAAGAAAAATAAGATGCATAAAGGATAAACATCACATGCAATCGAAAATATGTGACATGATATATGGTCATTATCATCTTGTGCTTTTGATCTCCAACTCCAAAGCATCGACATGATCTCCATCGTCACTGACACGACACCTTGATCTCCATCGTAGCATTGGGGTCGTCTCGTCAACTATTGCTTCTACAACTATTGTTAACACATAGGGATAAAGTAAAGCAATTACATGGCGCTTAAGGATTGACACGCAGGTCATACAATAATTAAAGACAACCCTAGGGCTCCTACTGATTGTCGTACTCATCGACATGCAAGTCCTGAACTTATTACAAAACATGATCATCTCATACATCAACATATATCACATCATATCTTGACCATATCACATCACAACATGCCCTGCAAAAACAAGTTAGACGTCCTCTACTTTGTTGTTTGCAAATTTTACGTGGCTGCTACGGGAAACTAACATGAACTGTTCCTACGTACACAAAACCACAACGGTGATTATCAAGTTTGTTTTTTTAACTTTCTGCAAGGACCGGCCGTAGTCAAATTCGGTTCAATTAAAGTAGGAGAAACAGACACCTGCCAGCCACCTTTATGCAAAACTAGTTGCATGTTAGTCGGTGGAACCGGTCTCATGTGTATGGACATGTAAGGTTGGTCCAGGCTGCTTCATCCCACAATGCCACCGAATCAAAATAAGACGTTGGTGGTAAGCAGTATGAACATCACCACCCACAAATCATTTGTGTTCTACTCATGCATATCATCTACGCATAGGCCTGGCTCATGATGCCACTATTGGGGAACATTGCATGGAAAACAAAAAAATTCTACGCACACGCAAGATCTATCTGTGGATATGTATAGCTACAAGAGGGCGAGAGCATCTACATAGCCTTGTAGATCGCTAAGCGGAAGTGTTTATCAACGTGGTTGGTGTAGTCGTACACCTTCACAATCTGTCCCGATCAAGTACCGAACGTATGTCACCTCCATGTTCAGCTTGATGACATCCTCACCTTCTTGATCTAGCAAGAGGAGAGAAGTAGTAGATGAGTTCCGGCAGCACGATGACGTGGTGACGGCAATGATGAAGAATAATCTCTAAAGGGCTTCGCCAAGCTCAACATATAAATAGAGGGGGCGGGGTTGCTGACACACGTCTTGGTGAATTTTGATGTGTTCCGGGTGCTAGCCCTACCCCTCTATTTATATGTTGAGCCCCGGGGTAGTTTCTTGGAGAAAGAGCCTCCTCAAAGTCGGTTTGGCACGCAAGGAAAGAGTCCTTCTCGGACTCTAGGAACAGACGCCAGGGTCCCTGGCGTTTGCCTCCTGGCCTCCTCAAAAATCCTTTTGCACCTTCCTAAGGCCTTGTGGGCTTTACCCCTTGGCACAAATAAAGTGTTCTCGTACCCGAACATTTCGGGGAACATCCAAAACCCCTTCCGGCGAATTCCGGAACCCTTCCGAAGAGCAAACACTATTATCCCATGTATGAATCTTTACCTTCGGACCATTCCGGAGCTCCTCGTCATGTCCGTGATCTTATCCGAGACTCCGAACAACATTTGGTCACCAACATACATAACTCATATAATACTATATCGTCAACGAACGTTTAAGCGTGCGGACCCTACGGGTTCGAGAATGATGTAGACATGACCGAGATGCTTCTCCGGTCAATAACCAATAGCGGGACCTGGATGCCCATATTGGTTCCTACATATTCTACGAAGATCTTTATCAGTCAAACCCTTTGTCCGTCAGTATGTTACTTGTCCGAGATTCGATCTTCATACCTAGTTCAATCTCATTACTGGTAAGTCTCTTTACTCGTTCTGTAATATATCATCTTGTAACTAACTCTTTAGTCACTTTGCTTGCAAGCTTCTTGTGATGCTGTATTACCGAGAGGGCCTAGAGATACCTCTCCGTTACACGGAGTGACAAATCCCAATCTTGATCCATGCCAACTTAGCAGACACGTTCGTAGATACCTGTAGAGCATCTTTATGATCACACAGTTGCGTTGTGATGTTTGATATCACACAAGGTATTCCTCCAATATCCGGGAGTTGCATGATCTCATGGTTGAAGGAACATGTATTTGACATTAAGAAAGCAGTAGCAATTAACTGAATGATCATATGCTATGCTAATAGATGGGTCTTGTCCATCACATCATTCTCCTAATGATGTGATCCCGTTATCAAGTGACAACACATGTCTATGGTTAGGAAACATTAACCATCTTTTGATCAATGAGCTAGTCTAATAGAGGCTCACTAGGGACATGGTATTTGTTTATGTATCCACACATGTATTTAAGTTTCCGATCAATACAATTCTAGCATGAATAATAAACCTTTATCATGAATAAGGAAATATAATAATAACCACTTTATTATTGCCTCTAGGACATATTTCCAATAGGAGGATAGTGCAACTCGACAAGATTATAGAATCTTCGTAATCAGGTCAAAGAAAAAAAACTAGAATTGGTTCCAGTATTTCATACTTTGAGTGATACGGAAGTCTCTACATAAGATGTAGTGATTTCGGTCGAACATGCAACTAAACTATATAGGTAGGAAAATCCGTACAGACTTTCAGGTAATGCAGGCGAAATATTGTTGAAACAAACAATGAACCTATAATACACAGAGAAGCATTGATGGGCCCTCACTCCAGAATTGACTATACACAAAAATAATCCGAGATAGTATGCATACACATGATTCAAGTTTAGAACTTGATAGACAAAGATAAAAATGTTTTATAATGCTTGACTTCTTACAAATATTTTATGATAGGATCAAGGAGTTGATTATGATGAGATTGTCTCATCATAATTGAAAGTGCGTTAAGTCGACTAGAGGGGGGTGAATAGGCAATTTTTATAAATTCTTCACTGAGGAATTTCAGGGTGAGGAAATTCCTAAGTGAAGAACTACTTGCAGCGAAATAAGTACTCAGATATATACATGACATAACATAAGCATGGACATCATGATGAATTGGAAACAAAACACAGAGTACAGAAAGCGTAAGCACAGGATAAAACAGAATGAAGACAAGCAGACTGAAGAAATTGAACTGAGGAAATTGAGAATGTCTTCAGCCAAAGTCTTCAAACAGATATGAATAGGTACACCACACATTAATGAAGAAATGAAAGGGTTGAGGAAATAGAACTGGTAAGCTCGGTGAAAACAATGATTTGGTAGAGCAGTTCCAACTACTGTGACAGTTGTACGTCTGGTTAGAGCGGCTAGGTATTTAAACCTGAGGACACACAGTCCCGGACACATAGTCCTCACCGTATTCTCCTTGAACTAAGGTCACACAAACCTCGTCCAATCACTCGTGGTAACTCTTCAGGTGACTTCCAAACCTTCACAAACTCGGTCACTCGGCGATCCACAATTTCCTCTTGGATGCGCGACACCTAACTGTCTGGAGGATGCACAGTCCTCAAAGGTAACAAGCGTCGGTTCCACATAGGAACAATATCTTAAGTGATGCTCAATCACTTTGGGTTTGTTGGTGTTTGGGTTTTTCCTCACTTGATGATTTTCGCTCAAAGTCCTCGGAGGATGGGATGCTCTCAATGACAAGTGTTAGCTTCTCACGGAGCAGCCAACCAGCTACTGGTTGTAGGGGGTGGCTATTTATAGCCTAGGGAGCAGCCCGACATGATAAGACATAAATACCCTTCAATGATATGACCGTTAGGTGGATAAGATATTTTGGGACAGCTGGCGCATAGCACATCAACGGTCGGAAATTTGAGGTTCAAATTCCTCGAGGCTATCATGTTCCTCACTTGTAGGCAATCCGCACTAACGAATTCCTAACTCCTCAGTCAGAACAAATTCCTCAGAGACCAGAAGAACTTCATCTCTGTCACTTAAGAAATTAACTGAACTGTATGAGATTTCCAATGGCTTCACTCAAAGATATTGGTAGGTGTAGGATTTTGAGTTGAGCATCACCTGGAAACTACCTCGACCCCCTTTAATAGTACGGTGTTTCCTATGACTCAAGAAAGAGAAATGAAACTACGAAAACAAAAGTCTTCACGCTTCATGTTCCTCGCATGAATATCAAGTCTTCACGATCACACCAATTTCTTCACTTTCAAAGTCTTCGAAGATCCAAAGTCTTCAGTTGAAGTCATCCATTTTTAGGGGTCGAATTTCTCTGTAAATATCAAACTCCTCATAGACTTATAGTCATGTGTACACTCACAAACGCATTAGTCCCTTAACCTATAAGTCTTCAATACACCAAAATCACTATGGGGCACTAGGTGCACTTACAATCTCCCCCTTTTTGGTGATTGATGACAGTATAGGTTAAGTTTTCAATGGGGATAAACATATGAAGTGTAAATACTAATATTGAGGAATTTGATTGCAAGATATAGAAGAACTCCCCCTGAAGATGTGCATAGTGAGGAATTTGCTTTTAAAGCATTGCACATTTGAAGAGTAGAATCATGGAGATCTCCCCCTATATCTTGTAATTCATACACGCATTTAATCATATGATACGAAGAATTTGAAATGCATGATGAAATATGGTGGCTGATGTAATACAACATGCATGCATTATCATACATGAGGAAATAGCATGCAGAGGAACATAGCAAAAGTATCAGACCACCATCAGACTTAAGTTTACAACTCGATCCAATAAATCTTCAGAAGAACAAGAGTTGTAGCTTAGCAAAAAAAATGCCCATATAAATAGACCCGCTTGAAGACTAACTCAAATTTCTCCCCCTTTGTCATCAAATGACCAAAAGGGACGAAAAGTGAGGACTAACGACCCTGAAGAATATCATCACGAAGTCGATGGAGGAGCACCATCGTTGTTGGGTCGGTTGTTGGAGTAGGGCCTGCCGCAGTGTCGTCCAAATCTTCATGCTCATCAGTCTCGCGCGAGGAAGAATTGGAGCTGGCTACCAAGGAAGGAACTTTGATTTTCTTGAATTTCTTCTCCGGTGGCTGAGACCAGTCAAAGTCCTGCTTGAAGCCCATTTGCTTCAGATCTTCTTCACCATAAAGATGAGACAGAATAGCCCAGGTGCGATTGAATACTTCATGGAGGTAGAATTGGTTCTTCTGCACTGCATTGTGTGTAGCAATCATGTTGTGAAGGATGGAACCAAACTGACGCTTAACCCATTTGTGGTTGCGATCGACCTTCTGGTGAAGACTGAGGAGAAGCTCACGATCAGTCAACACTCTGGGAGCCGTGCCTTGAGGATTTTGCTTTGAGGCATTGGCGGCAGAGTCATGAGTGGCAGAGTCATCATTGGTGAAGTAAGATGCAGCTTTGCGGAACTAACCATCCAATGGATGATTGCCTTTATCAATAACAGCAGTAGCCTTGCCCTTTTAATTAGCTGAGGAAAATGTCCGCTTGAGGACTTCTATTGGGGGCAAGTAGCTGAGGTGATTCTGCAAATTAGCCTTGTAGTTGATTGAAGACCTTGATCTGAGGAATCTCATAATCCAGGGAGCATAAGGCTTCAATTCAAATGAAGATAACGCAACATTGGCCAGAGTCCTCATGAAGAAATCATGGTAGTTGACAGGGATGCCATGAATGATGTTGAATAGCAGATTCTTCATGATACCAACGACCTCTTCTTCATTAGAGTCGTGGCCCTTGATTGGACTCAAAGTCTTGGTCAAGATGAGATATACAGTCCGTGGCACATACAGCAATTCCTTCACGAGAAATTTGATCCTTGAGGCTTGACCAGGCTTCAGCGGCTTCATCAACACTTGCATATAGTGGTCAGTAAGTTCAGGTTCATGATATATACAACACGCACCTTAAGGGGAGGACTGATAGGCAGGGCATGAAGCAATTCAGAGGCCGGTGCTTTGAAGTGAGTGTTCTCTGTCATCCAGTCCAATACCCAAGAGTTCACATCTTCAGCATTTCCTGTGATGTGCAGCGTTGCATAAAACTGAATAATTAGTTCTTCACTACAATCACATATATCAGTGCATAAGTTGAGCAGTCCAGCATCATGAAGAACACTGAGGACTGGCGTGAAGCAAGGCATTGATTCCATGTCCACATGAGGAATATGCGCATGGTCGAAGACTTTGTCCTTATCAAAAAGTAGTGAAGAATAAAAGTGTGCTTGGCTGGCAGTCCAGAAACGCTTCCTTCTAAGATGAGCAGAGTCATATGGGTTGTAATCTGTGAAGAATACGTGCTCATGGAAGAAGTCAGCAGCCTTAAATTTTTGCTTCTTGGAGAAGGGATTCTTCGGCTTGAGCTGAGGAGTGTCAGTCAAAGTCATCACAACCTCGGGAATCACACTCTCCGGAACCACAGGCTGAGGAATTTCAGTTACTGCTTCAGTAGCAGCCTAGGTCTTCAATTCTTCATCAACATTAACATCAGCACTAGTGGCTGGAATTTCTTCATGGATGGAAGGTGCGGCTTGAGGTTCTTCAGTCTAGACGGGGGACTGAGGAATCTATTGCAGTGGGGTGAAGATCGGAGAGTTGTGGTGCTGACTATCCCAATAGTCATCATTCAGCACTAGAGTGGAGCACCCAATGTCCATGTCTTCATCTTCCTCATTCAATTCTTCAACGCCTGCCTCTTCAGCTATGAATTGAGGCATAGGCGATGAGGTAACTGGGGTTGAAGGGATATTATCCACTTCAATTTCTTCGTCCAACTGCTCTAAAGAAGCAGTAGAAGGAACAGCTTCATCAGATCCACTTGGGATCTCATAATCTTCACCAAAGGGAACGAGTTCCTTTGATGGCATGCTTGAAACGGGAACAACTCTATGGGATTCTCAAATGAGCTTGCCAATATCTTCATCTTCTTTGGTGCTGAAGAATTTGATGAAGCAAATGCTTTCCTCTTTTTCACTGTTGCTCGCTCCGCAGCTCTGGTTTTCTTCGCTTCTGAAGTAGAAGGAAGAACTGTACTTGTTGTTGGTGCAGGAGGAGCAGAGGAAATAGGTTCAGTTTCTTCAGGCACAACTGTTTCAGTTTGCCTGGTTGGTTTAGATTCTTTAGGCTCAGCGGTTGATACCTCAGCTGGCCTGGCTTGTTCTTCAGGCGCAACACTAGTGGTTACCCTGGCAATGTCATCAACGGCTGGAATGCAGTCATCAGCCCTGGTACTAGCATTTTCTTCAGCAACCTGATTTTCATCGATGATACTGGCATGTTCTTCAGTGGGCTGAGCAGATGCTTCACCATGAGGAGATTCAGCTTTTGAAGTAAATTTCTCAGCCAACTTCACAAATCTGACTTTGGCTCCAAGCCAGTCGGTGCGGTGGATGTTGAATTCATCACCGAGTCCTTTGATCTCAGTTTGTATAGCAACAAGTTCATCAGTTGTCATGTTGACAACATTTTTCTTCAGAAAACACTCCTTGTACTGCGCTTTCTTCAACTGCCTGGCCTTCTCAAATTTCCACTTTTCTTCACCAATGAAGGCGGTCAGCATGCGACTTTGGCCAGGAGTGAGATTGAAGTCGGGCAAAGGTGTGTTAGGATCCTTGTGCCAGAGGTCAATATACTCAAGGATCAGCTTGGGATCAAACATAAATGGCACATTTGTGTCTTTGGCTCTAGTGGCCCTCTGTTGTTTGTCTCTGGTGATTTCAGTGAGTTCATCATCATCAGTGAACGGTACTTGGAAGGCGACCTCTTGTTTTGAGGACTTGGTCTAGTGCCTCGTCCAGTAGTGGCCTTAGTCTTCAGCAATGAGGGGCCTGTTGAGGAATGCAGAGGAGCTGAAGAATTTACTGAGGCTCCTGAGGCAATTAATTTTCCTATGGTCCTTTGACACGATGCAATATGCACAGGTGCTGAGGACTTTGGCGGAGGAGCTGAGGGTTTTGGAACTTGAGGAACTGGGGCAGCTTGAGGAATTGGCCGTGAGGGCTTAGCAGAGCTGGGCCGTGAGGGCATAGAGGAAGAAGCACTGGGCTTGTGTGCAGGCTTCTTAGGCATAGCCTTCTTGGGCTTGCTAGCAGAGGCCCCAACAGTGGCAGCAGAGCAGAGTCTTTATTGAATTTCCTCACTGCCTCTTTTTCCAGTTTGGCCAGTTTAGCTTCACGCTTTGCCCATTCAGCAGGAAATTCCTCACCTCTTCTGATGCTAGAGGGATCGGGAGCTTGGCCTGGTGCCAATGGAGGTCTTGGGCATGGAGGGTGTACAACAAATTTCTTCATGTACTTGGGAGTCACATATCTGTACTCCCTCCATTCTCTGGCCCATCTCCTCTCTATCTTCTGAATGTGCACTTTGCGTTCATTCTTCGTTTCATGAGGAGTGTAGTACTTTGCGTAGATGTCGTCAGGAATCTTAAACGCAGTGTTGACTTCCAATTTCTTCCCTCCTTCCTGAGGTTTCTTGCCGTCAGCCATTTTCTTCAGCTGAGGAATCTGAGCAAAAGAATTCTCTGAGGAGGCATGCAACTTTTATTCGAGGAACGCTGCAAATGAGTTAAGTTGATGAGAACCTAGTGATTCAGCAGCCGACATGAGTACCTGTGAAGAGAGTATAGGTGTAAAGAATTTGGAGAGGTCATATGCGTTCTCAGAAGTTTTTTTGCAAAAAGAACAAGTTTGAGGAATTTGACCAGATGTGTCTTGAGGAATTTCACTAAGCGTTCTTCGACTTAGGTTCCAGAGTTGTATAGATTGAAAACTCACACGATTGAGGAATCTTGAAGAAAAATCTTGCTTAGGGAAACAAATCAAGAATAGATGTTTGTATGAGGTGTTCAGAGTGTGAGGATTGAAGAATAAACACCTTTTAAAGATTTTGAAGAAATCACTGGAATCAATAAGGACAGTAAAAGTAACTTTTAATTACCCTTGACGAAGAACATGACAAACTGGGAATGTAGATTGGAAGCTCGTCGGTTCAGATCTTCCACGCCCTGACTTGCCTGAGGAAGTCAGCTATGGCGGCGGCGGAGTGAAGAAATCCGCGGCCGGCGCGAGTACAACGGCGATGAGGTCGAGGCAGTGAAGCTCTTCCTCACTGACGATGATGGAAGTAGCGGTGGCGCTAGGTTTTGAGAGCTCGAGCGAGGGAGTGAGGTCGAGCGGAGTAAAAACAGTATGAGGAGGGTGAGGGGTATTTATAGCCATGGTGAAAATGGACGAACGTGCCCCTGACCCTTCTCATCCTTGTGACATGTGTCACCCACGTACAAAGAGGTGGAGATCGTGAGTGATAGTGGGTGAATAGATAAGTATTATCATGGGATGTGGAACGGTTTGGGCGGCAACAGCCGAAACTTCAGATTAGAATATTTTAAAGTTTCATTTGCAGATTCTTCAGCTGGCAGGGACACAGTGAAGATTTTGAACTGGTTTCAAATAGAATGCACATGAAGAATTTGTGAACAGACTGGGTTGAGTATAGCATAGAGGGGGAAGGGTCCGATTACATTCACTTAGCAGAAGGATCAACTTGAAGAAATAGCTATAAGTGAATGTTGTAGAGGACATAAACTCATATATATAGCCAATGAAGAAAAACAACGGAGAGAGTGAGGACATTGCAAAATTGAAGAAAACAACTGAGGAAAATCAAGATGAAGAAATACTCAAATTGAAGATTTTCAACTTTTGTTGGTGGCGTGACCACCGTATAAGAATGATGATTTCAGATGCCATGTACAATTGTCGTAGGGCTCTGAGAATCAGATTCTTCATTAATTTCTTCACACTTAGAGGGTTAGTCTTCATTGATTGAAGAAAAAACATTACTTCGTGTGTTGCACATCTAAGTCATCAATTTTGCATAAGTGTTAGGATGTGTGTCCTTTTCAAAGGACATTCGAAGATTCTAAGATATTTAGCTCACATCGCAACTTACTAAATCTCATCTCATCCAAGGGCTTTGTGAAGATATCGGCTAGCTGTTCTTCAGTCTTCACGTGCTCGATGGAGATTGCTACGTCTTGAGCTTGCGTTGGTTTTCCCCGAAGAGGAAGGGATGATGCAGTAGAGTAGCGTAAGTATTTCCCTCAGTTTTTGAGAACCAAGGTATCAATCCAGTAGGAGCCCACGCTCAAGTCCCTCGTACCTGCACAAAGCGATAGCTACTCGCAACCAATGCGATTAGGGGTTGTCAATCCCTTCACGGTCACTTACGAGAGTGAGATCTGATAGATATAATATTTTTGGTATTTTTGGTATAAAGATGCAAAGTAAAAAGTAAAAGCAAAGTAAAAAAGCAAAGCAAGATTAAAGTGATGGAGATTGACATGATGAGAATAGACCCGGGGGCCATAGGTTTCACTAGTGGCTTCTCTCAAGAGCATAAGTATTCTACGGTGGGTGAACAAATTACTGTTGAGCAATTGACAGAATTGAGCATAGTTATGAGAATATCTAGGCATGATCATGTATATAGGCATCACGTCCGTGACAAGTAGACCAAAACGATTCTGCATCTACTACTATTACTCCACTCATCGACCGCTATCCAGCATGCATCTAGAGTATTAAGTTAAAAACAGAGTAATGCCTTAAGCAAGATGACATGATGTAGAGAGATAAATTCATGCAATATGAAATAAACCCCATCTTGTTATCCTCGATGGCAACGATACAATACGTGCCTTGCTGCCCCTTCTGTCACTGGGTAAGGACACCGCAAGATCGAACCCAAAGCTAAGCACTTCTCCCATGGCAAGAACTACCAATCTAGTTGGCCAAACCAAACGGGTAATTCGAAGAGACTTGCAAAGATAACCAATCATGCATAAAAGAATTCAGAGAAGATTCAAATATTATTCATAGATAGACTTGATCATAAACCCACAATTCATCGATCTCAACAAACACACCGCAAAAAGAAGATTACATCGAATAGATCTCCACAAGAGAGGGGGAGAACTTTGTATTGAGATTCAAAGAGAGAGAAGAAGCCATCTAGCTACTAACTATGGACCCGAAGGTCTGAGGTAAACTACTCACACTTCATCAGAGGGGCTAGGATGATGTAGAATCCCTCCGTGATGACGGCCCTCTTCCGAGGGAGCTCCGGAACAGGCCCCAAGATGGGATCTCGTGGATACAGAAAGTTGCGGCGGTGGAATTAGGTTTTTGGCTCCTGTTCTGATCGTTTGGGGGTACGTGTGTATATATAGGAGGAAGAAGTATGCCGGAGGAGCAATGAGGGGACCACGAGGCAGGGGGGCGCGCCCCCACCCTCGTGACCGCCTCTTTTGTTCCTTGGAGCAGGGTCCAAGTCTCCTGGATCACGTTCGGTGAGAAAATCACGTTCCCGAAGATTTTATTCCGTTTGGATTCTGTTTGATATTCCGTTTATCCGAAACACTGAAATAGGCAAAAAACATCAATTCTGGGCTGGGCCTCCGGTTAATAGGTTAGCCCCAAAAATAATATAAAAGTGGAAAATAAAGCCCAATATAGTCCAAAATAGTAGATAATATAGCATGGAGCAATCAAAAATTATAGATACGTTGGAGACGTATCAGAGATGTCGCCCTTCAACACATGATCACGAAGAAAATGACGACGAATCTGAATGTGCTTTGTCTTCGAGTGCTGAACTGGGTTATGGGGAATCTTGATGGCACTCTCATTGTCACAATAGAGTGGCACATTCTTCACATTGATGCCGTAGTCCTTAAGAGTTTGCTTCATCCATATCAATTGAGCACAGCACAATCCAGCAGCAATGTACTCAGCTTCAGCAATAGAAAGTGATACGCAGTTCTGTTTCTTCAAAGACCAATAGACCAAGGATCATCCGAGGAAATGACATGTGCCTGATCTTGACTTGCGGTCCACACGATCACCAGCATAGTCAGAGTCTGAATATCCAATGAGATCAAAAGCTGACCCCTTGGGATAGCATAATCCAAGTGTTGGAGTGTGAGCTAGATATTGAAGAATATGCTTCACATCCTTATGGTGTGATTCCTTTGATGTAGCTTGAAAACGGGCACACATGCAAACACTAAGCATAATATCTGGTCTAGATGCACATAAATACAATAAAGAGCCAATCATGGAGCGGTATACCTTTTGATCGAAGTCAATGCCATTTCCATCAGTGCATAGATGGCCATTTGTGGGCATAGGGATTTTGTCGCCTTTGCAATCTTGCATGCCAAATTTCCTCAACACATCCTTGAGGTATTTCTCCTGAGATATGAAGATGCCATTTTGTTGTTGGTGAATCTGAAGACCTAAGGAGAACTTCAATTCTCCCATCATAGACATTTGATATTCTTCACTCATCATATAGGAAAATTCATCACTGTAAACTTGGTCAGTACAGCCAAAAATGATATCAGCAACATATATTTGGCACACCAAGCTTTGGTGAAAAAAGTTGGGTCAAGTGAACCGGGTTTGAAGCCTTTCTTCATGAGGAATTCCTTCAAAGTATCATACCATGCCCGAGGGACCTGCTTGAGGCCATAGAGGGCCTTATTGAGTCTGAAGACTTTGTCGGGATGTTTTGGGTCCTCAAAACCTGGGGGTTGAGCAACATATACTTCTTCCTCAAGCTTACCATTGAGGAATGCACTTTTCACATCCATTTGATATAATATGATATTATGATGGTTAGCATAAGCAAGTAATATGCAAATAGCCTCAAGTCTAGCAACAGGTGCAAAAGTTTCATCGAAATCAATTCCTTCAACCTGTGTGTAGCCTTGAGCTACAAGTCATGCTTTATTCCTCACCACAAGGCCATTTTCATCTTGCTTGTTGCGGTAGATCCATTTTGTGCCGATGATATTGTGCTTGCGAGGGTCTGGACGTTTGACCAATTCCTAAACGTTGTTGAGCTCGAACTGATGTAATTCCTCTTGCATAGCTTGAATCCACTCAGGCTCCAGAAATGCTTCATCTACCTTAGTGGGCTTTGTGATAGAGACGAAAGCAAAGTGCCCACAAAAGTTTGATAAATGTGAAGCTTTTGAGCGTGTGAGAGGACCTGGTGCGTTGATGTCGCTGATGATTTTCTCAATATGCACTTCATTAGCAACGCGAGGATGAGCTAGTTGACGATGAGGAATTTGCTCAGTATTTTCTTCAGAGACATTTTCTTCCAATGCACCAGCATGATCTTCTTCACATTCTGGAATGACTTCTTCAGCAGATTCTTTGGTAGGAATGACATCCTCGGTATCCTAGAACTTAATGGATTCCTCAGGAGGTATTTCATCTAGCATAGGAGGTAGGTGCTCTCTTTGCGAGTTGTTAGTTTCATCGAACCGCACATCTACAGTTTCAACAACCTTGTGGTGATAGGTGTTGAAGACTCTGTAGGTGTGCGAGTCCTTACCATAACCAAGCATAAAACCTTCATGTGCTTTCGGTGCAAATTTAGAATTGTGATGTGGATCTCTAATCCAACATTTAGCACCGAAGACTTTGAAATAACTCACATTGGGTTTCTTGTCCGTGAGGAGTTCATATGAGGTCTTTCTGAAGAATTTGTGAAGATATACCCTGTTGATGATGTGGCACGCAGTATCAATTGCCTTAGGCCAGAAGCGATGAGGCATCTTGTACTCTTCAAGCATAGTGCGGGCCATCTCAACAAGAGTCCTGTTCTTGCGCTCCACGACGCCATTCCGCCGAGGAGTATAAGGAGCAGATAACTCATGAGTAATACCAAGTTCATCAAGATAGTCATCAAGATTAGTGTTCTTGAACTCAGTTCCATTGTCACTTCTGATGTGCTTGATCTTCACACCAACGTTGATTGAAACCCTCGAGGAAAATTGTTTGAAGACTTCCTGCACTTCAGTTTTGTAAGTGATGATATGTACCCATGTATAACGAGAATAATCATCAACAATAACAAAGCCATATAAATATGCAGCATTGGTAAATGTGGCATAATGAGTAGGGCCAAAGAGATCCATGTGAAGCAATTCAAATGGACGAGTGGTAGTCATGATGGTATTTGAGGGATGCTTGGCCTTGGTCATCTTTCCAGCTTCACAAGCTACACACAAATGGTCCTTGAGGAATTTGACACCCTCGATGCAAATGACATGTTTCTTCTTCACGAGCGTGTGCAAGTTCCTCATGCTACCATGACCAAGTCGTCGATGCCATAGCCAGCCTTCTGAAGCTTTTGCAAGTAGACATGTAGCAGGTTGTGGTCCTGTAGAGAAATTAACAATATGCAAATCTCCTCTCCTAAAGCCTTCGAAGACTTTGGAATTGTCAGCTTCCATGATCACTACACAACGATACTTGCCAAAGACAACAACCATGTCAAGATCACAAAGCATTGAGACAGACATGAGGTTGAACCCTAAGGACTCGACAAGCATGACTTTGTCCATGTGTCAATCCTTTGAGATTGCAACCTTACCTAGACCCAATACCTTGCTTTTTTCCTTTGTTAGCATAGGTGATATGCTTCAGATGTGATGGAGATAAAGCAGAGTCCATCAATAAGCTCCTGTCACCTGTCATGTGATTTGTACATCCACTATCGAGGGCCCACTCAGTGGCTTTGGGTTGATCATCCTGCAGATGAATTAGTGCAGCTTACAAACTCATATACTTCATCAGTGAAGAATATGACATCAAATTCATCAGATCAATTCCATCAAGCAAGAGAACAGGTAAAGTAGTATGAGGACGTGAGAAATGAAAATTCATTTCTTCATGATTAGCTTGCGTCCTTTCAAGCATATTCAGGTCTCCAGCAAATTCTTCAGACGTTTAGGTTCGTATGGAGACCTGACCCTGCATAATAAGTTAGTTCTTTTTCTTCACCACCCACATCTGAAGGGGTGGCAAAGAGTTCATCAATCTGCGAGCTCCATAAGAGAAAGGTGGCATAGATGCCAATCCACTTCGTTTCTCATAAGAGGGGTTAGGGTAAGCATATGAGTAAGCAGAGAAATTCTTTGAGGATTTATGAACATAATGATTTAAAGAATAATGCACATATCCATAACCCTTAGTCTTTCCCTGCGAAATAGGGGTGTTAGCACGATGATGTTCATGTGAGGAATGTGGTCCATATGAAGAATTTGATCTGGGGTTCCTATTCTTCATAGGTGGTGTAATGATGACATTCACCTGAAGACTTTCAAGACACCTTTTGGGAACCCAGATTTTCTTCATAGGAGGACCGTTCCTGCAGTTAATGCCAACATATCTAGCAAATACTTCACCATTCTAATTTTTGAACAGTTTATAATTGGAGTCAAATGACTCATCAGAAGAATATGAAGATTCACATGTAAAGCCAGATAAAGTAGATGGATCCACTAAAGGTCCCTTTGCAGCAACCCATGAGGTTTTGGGATACTGCTTAGGTTTCCAGTAGGTCCCATCAGCATTGAGTTTCCTCTCAAAGGCAATACCCTCTTCCCTAGGGTTCCTGTTGAGGATATGATTCTTAAGCACATCACAAAGAGCTTGTTGCCCTTTGAGGCTTTTGTACATGCCTGTCACATACAATTCCTTCAGCCCTGCATGGTCAGTGATACTAGCAGCATCCTCAGATGAGGAATTAGTGATAGCAGAGACAATTGAAGAATTTTCAGCAATAGAAGCATTTGAACTTTCAGGTGAAGAATTAGCAGATTCACGTTCAATGCACTTCAAACATGGAGGAATAAATTCTTCCTGAGCAGCACTGATTTGTTGAGCAAGTAATGAATCACACTCCTTCTGAAGATCTTCATAACTCACTCTTAACTGCTCAATATCTTGGTTTCTTTGAATAAATTCATAAGAAAGCTTCTCATGATCAGATAAGAGAGTGTTATGATGACTCTGAAGATTACCAAACTTAGTCTGAAGTCTTTGAAGACTTTCAGCCAAAGCCTTCGACTGATTCATTTCTTCACCCAACATATCATCGCTCTCATCCAGCATGTTTTGAACTTTTTTCCAAAACTATTTGTTGTTTAGTGGCAAGGGAAGCAAGTTTGGTATAGTTGGGTCCAAATTCATCACCGGATTCATCATCACTGGACTCAAATAGATAGCATTCAGTTACCTTGGCACCTTTTGCCATAAGGCATGATGAAGAGGATGATGATTCCGGATTGGAAGTCATAGCCTTTCGTGATTTCATGAATTCCCCAAACCAGGGATCATGATGAGTTTGATGACCTTCATAGACCTTAGATAGACGGTCCCAGATGAGCTTCGCATGGCAGAGATGCATAATGTTCCTGAACTGATTTTGCGACAAGCCAGAATAGATGATGTCTGTCGCCGTGAGGTTAATTAGAGTGTACTTGCGAATATCATGAGCCTCCGCCATCTTGCATAGGTTAGTAAGACCAATCTTAGTGATGGTCCAAAGTTCGTTGGTCATCGCCATGAGGCGCTTCTTCATCATGGCCTTCCACTTGGGATAATCATGACTGTCAAAGATGGGGCATGTCACTGACTTCATTCCTGCGGTCGACATAACTAAAACTCCAGGCGGTTAAACCAAAATCACACAGAACAAGGGAGCACCTTGCTCAGATACCAATTGAAAGTGCGTTAAGCCGACTAGAGGGGGGTGAATAGGCGATTTTTATAAATTCTTCATTGAGGAATTTCAGGGTGAGAAAATTCCTAAGCGAAGAACTACTTGTAGCGGAATAAGTACTCAGATATAGACATGACATAACATAAGCATGGACATCATGATGAATTGGAAACAAAACATAGAGTACAAAAAGCGTAAGCACATGATAAAATAGAATGAAGACAAGCAGACTGAAGAAATTGAACTGAGGAAATTGAGAATGTCTTCAGTCAAAGTCTTCAAACAGATATGAATAGGTACACAACACAGTAAAGAAGAAATGAAAGGGTTGAGGAAATAGAACCAGTAAGCTCGGTGAAGACAATGATTTGGTAGACCAGTTCCAACTATTGTGATAGTCGTACGTCTGGTTAGAGTGGCTAGGTATTTAAACCTGAGGACACACAGTCCCGGACACACAGTCCTCACCGTATTCTCCTTGAACTAAGCTCACATAGACCTCGTCCAATCACTCATGGTAAGTCTTCAGGTGACTTCCAAACCTTCACAAACTTGGTCACTAGGCGATCCACAATTTCCTCTTAGAAGCTCTAGACCATAACGCATAACCATCTGGAGGATGCACAGTCCTCAAAGGTAACAAGCGTCGGTTCCACATAGGAACAATCTCTTAAGTGATGCTCAATCACTTTGGGTTTGTAGGTGTTTGGGTTTGGGGTTTTGCGTTTTTCCTCACTTGATGATTTTCGCTCAAAGTCCTCGAAGGATGGGATGCTCTCAATGACAAGTGTTAGCTTCTCGCGGAGCAGCCAACCAGCTAGTGGTTGTAGGGGGTGGCTATTTATAGCCTAGGGAGCAGCCCGACATGATAAGACATAAATGCCCTTCAATGATATTACCGTTAGGTGGATAATATATTTTGGAACAGCTGGCGCATAGCACAACAACGGTCAGAAATTTGAGGTTCAAATTCCTCAAGGCTATCATGTTCCTCACTTGTAGGCAATCCGCACTGGCGAATTCCGACCTCCTCTGCCAGAACAAATTCCTCAGAGACTAGAAGAACTTCGTCTCTGTCACTGAAGAAATTGACTGAACTGTATGAAATTTCCAATGGCTTCACTCGAAGATATTGGTAGGTGTAGGATTTTGAGTTGAGCATCACCTGGAAACCTTTTCCTTAGTTTTACCTCGACCCCTTTTAACGGTATGGTGTTTCCTATGACTCAAGAAAGAGAAAATGAAAGTACGAAAACAAAAATCTTCACGCTTCATGTTCCTTGCATGAATATCAAGTCTTCATGGTCACACCAATTTCTTCATTCTCAAAGTCTTCGGAGATCCAAAGTCTTCAGTTGAAGTCATCTATTTTTAGGGGTCGACTTTCTTTGTAAATATCAAACTCCTCATAGACTTATAGTCCTATGTACACTCACAAACGCATTAGTCCCTTAACCTATAAGTCTTCAATACACCAAAATCACTATGGGGCACTAGATGCACTTACAATAATAATACTTAAAGTTAGTTTGGATTAAACTAGAAATTACTAAATATTTCAGTTATGAGATATAACATATCGATGTCAAAATGATTCCCATGAGATGGAAGTAGAACCAAGGTTGTATATTCGATACAGTCCAGGGTAATTTTCTCGATCGAGAGGATGCTAGTAAGTGTGCAAACTTCAAGAGATCCTGTAATGATCAGAAGCAAGCATAGTGGAGTTGGAATCTTTGTTTTGATGAATTGATCGAATAATATGATTTCATTGATAGAAACAAAGATGCTTGTACTTACAAGAAAGTAAGTGGATCATGATAATATTTCTAAACACTATGTGTGCATGACAGAATGTTGATTGGAAATTATATAAATTTCTTGACAGTTTAGGATTTTATTGAAAATAGTTTTTTTAGTAAAGTACTTAGGCAATGTAGTCCTTGTATTAGACATAATAATCTATGGAGATAGTGGTGTCTGATCGGGCTTAGCTAAAATACATATTAACAAAATACTAAAGCATTTTAGTATGAAAAATGCCAAGAAGAGTTTCTTGTCAAAGTCACATGGAAGGAGTTCTTAGCAAGAACCAGTATCTTAAAATACTAATGAGTGAAATACATGATTTCAATCACACTTGTATTCATTGCATGGTATGTTAATAACCAGATATGTACAGTACTCCAAGTAAGTTGTGAGTAAAGTTACTGAAATGGTCAAATTGTTGATCATATGACAACAGTGAAAATGTCGTTGAGTACTAACGACATGTTTCTCGCATATGGAGAAAATGAAGAGATTGATGTAAGGAGTTACATCAACACATGCTTGATGTAAGTAGTACATCGACAAAAATATCCAATCAATGCTCCAAGCGAATTTCAATTTAAATTAAATAATTTATGGTGGCACAATAAGTTGAGATTGATCCAAGAAAGTTACTATGGTGAATTCTATGACACAAGGCCAAGTATATTGTTGCTTTAGAGGCAATAATAGAGGGTGCTGAATCAAAGGTTCATTTATGAACTTGCTATGGTTACTAAATGATTGTGCAAATAGAACACTATTCTCAAATAGTGGTTCTATAACTCAATCTAAGGAACCAAAGGTCTTGCCAGTGATTCAATATATACTAAGCTTGTTTCACGCAAATTATGAATTTATGTGAAATCATGACAGATACATTGAAATGCCAATAATACATACGGATCTGAAGATTGTCAGATTCGATAGGACAAAGTCTATACCACAAGCAAATCATGAACTAACACCGGATTGTCGTTGGTGTAAAAGTTAAAAGTTTTAACTAGATTATTGACTCTAGTGCAAGTGGGCGAATGTTGGAAATATGCCCTAAAGGCAATAATATTTGTATTGTTACATTTCCATATTTATAATTAAGTGTTTATATTTCATGCTATAACTCCTATGATCCTAGAATATGTGATTCAGTGGAAAACTCACATGCACATGTGAAATGATAAATGGATAGATAAATGTTCCTAGTGTCACCTCTAAGACTAGCTCAAGTATTGTGGGTGATCATGTTTTTCGGATCTTAGGATATCGTTAAGTGTAATGATAGTCCTAAAACAACATTGAGATTATGACGTTGGAATAACGATCACATTGAATTGACCCAAATTTATTTGTTATGAATTGAGTTAACATCGTATGTATTTAATTTTAATACCATGGAGCGTAAACATGTGAATTTGCTCCTTAGACCATGAGAGTATCGTGGTTACTTCTTACCGTATAGTGGGCTTTGGGGTTGCTCAAACGTCACTTGTAACACGTTGATCATAACGACAACTTACGGGTTCATCAGAAAGTTTGACAAGTGGCCAGATAGCTCGAGAGTGGGATTTACTCCTCCGACGATGGAGATATATTCTTAGGGCCCTCTCGGTGTGACGGCATCAATCATCGTCTGGCCAGACACAGGTGACTACGTCATGGGGATGTCAAAACACAATAATGAGAAAAAAAGAACAAAACCGGTAATGAGGATTTCAGTATAGTGAGCATGGAGATGACTCGGGAGGATACCGATGGATCCCGGGTTTTGTGAAGTATCGTGAAGCAAAGGGGACATCACATGATAACCAAAGGTTCACTCGAATATCATTCGTGTGCTCGTAGGGACCGATATGGACGTCCACGGTTCTGTTGTCGGTCATTGAACGAAGGGGTTTCGTTCATGTCTATGAGTTACGAACCTATGTGGTCACAAGCTTAAGGATATCATGATCTGCTGAGTGTTAGAAGGACGGGAGTGATGAGAACATATTTGTGGAATTATTTCATGAATATTCAGAATAGTCCTAAGAGGATACAGAAGCATTTTGGGGTCACCGGAAGGGTTTCGGTGAGTATCGGGTAATACCGGGTACTACCAATAAATTATATATATGTGGCAAATGTTATCGGAGATGTTATATATATATATAATGGTATGAAAGTATTTAGAATATTTTATATTTAATTTAAATATCAACGGGCCTAAAAACGCCAAGTGGTGGAAAGATAATTGGGCCAAAGGGCCCAATAGGGGTGGTGCCTGCCTCTCCATGAAAAGGAGGGAGGGGAGGCCGAATTGGAAGGGGAATGTACCTCCTATTTGCCAGCCAAGGAGGGAGGACTCCTTACCTCCTTGTGGCGCTCCTCATTCTCCCCTGCAACCTGTATATACTAGAGGTTTTGGCCACAACTGACACACAAGTTTTGAGCCTCCTCTAGTTCTTCTAGTTCTAGTTGGTCCTACTTGACTAATTAGAGCTAGGTTAATTCTCTTTTACTTATAATTAGAAGTCCAGTGTGGTTCTTATCTCCTCCCTCTAATTCTCCGGCAACGATTAGCTTTAGATGGCGAAGCGCTGCCAGATCGTGAAGGTTGCATGCTTGCAACCAAGTAGAGAGGCCGTGTTTTCGGTCTTTGGTTCAAGGGATTGTTCGTGGGTGGTATGAGGGATCGTTCATTGATGATTTGAGGGATTCCATGTAGGATCTACATTGACACGTTCTTCTTTCGCTGCAACTCGGTGACGGTAACGATCGTAATCCAAACCCGTAATGCATCTTCATATTGATCTTGAGTGATCGTAGGTACTATTTTTTTCTTTTCTATTACGTTTCCCAACAACGTGGACCATCTGGAACGAGAGAAAAGTGCATGTTTTTTGTAAAAACTGATGTCGGTGCATTACATCATGCAAATAATCAAAGAGGAATTCATGACTTGGGTTGCCGCAGGTACGAAGCATCTGAGCATGTTGATTCCGTGAGAGTAGAATCAATGTTGTATTTGTGGTTGTTGATGTGATGCTCTATCCCTTTTATCGGCAACTCCGTAAAACATATTCTTAATTAATAGATGAGGAAACGCTTCTGACTTCATTGATTTCTTTTACAAAAGCGAGTAAATACAAAAAAGGGTCACAATAGATGATAGGGTTAAAAAACCAACATTTTTTCTTCGCTGATAATCCACCCTAATTTCTTCGCAAATTGTTCATGAATATCAAAATTGATTTTTTTTGGCATTTCGAAAACATTGGCGCAGCACAAAAACCTTTACAAATTTGAAATAATATTTTGAATTTAAAAATATGTTCACAATTCCAAAAAATATTCATGAATTTTAAAAATATTCATGGATTTAACAAGAATGTACAAAAATTTGAAAACAAAATGTTGGATTTAAAAAGTTGTTCATTGATTAAAAATGTTCCTAAATTTTAAAACTGTTCTCGAACTAGAAAAAAATCTTCTGACTTTGAAAAAAATCAAAATTAATTTTTTCAAGTATTTTTAGAAAAACATGGTTTCAAAAAAAGTTCTAGAATAAGGGAAAATGTTATGTATTTAGAAAATGTTTATGAATTGAAAAAGTATTCACAATTCCAAAAAATATTCATGAATTAGCAAATTTTCCCAATTTTAAATAATGCCCCGACATTTCAAAAAATGATTGTGATTTGAAAATTGTTTGGGATCACTGTGAGGTTATCATGCAATCTATCTGGCAACATTTTTTACATCAGCAATATTTATGGACCCTGCCACAATGGTGACAGAACTAAATTTTTTGACTGGCTGAGCAATATAGATGCCTCTCAGATGGATCATTTGATTTTAATGGGTGATTTCAATCTAATAAGGAGCCCACTTGATAGAAACAGACCAGGAGGAGACACCAATAATATGCTTATGTTTAACAGCTTACTCCAACAACAGGATCTTGTGGAAATACCTATCAAGGGTAGGAATTTCACCTGGTCTAACATGCAGGACTCTTCACTACTGGAAAAGCTTGACTGGATTTTTACTTCTGCCAACTGGACCCTGACATTCCCAAATACTTTGGCACACCCACTTGCTAGAGTCACATCAGATCATATTCCTATTCACATTCAGATAGGCAGTGATATTCCAAAATCCTCTATATTCAGATTTGAAAATTATTGGTTTGAATTTGATGGGTTCTATGAGACTGTTATTCAATCTTGGAACAGAAATCAACAATTGACAAACTCTGCCAAGGATACTGCTGCCATTATTTACAGGACTCCTTTCCAAAATCATGATCACAAGGCTGCCATTATTTGGAAATCATACAAAGACAGACTGGGAAAAGCTATCAACCCCCCTATGCTATTCAACCTTGAGGAAATTATTCAGCCTAAAGATCTATCTCAGCTTGAGGCCCCTTTTTCCATGGATGAAATTGACCAAGTTATTAAAGACATCCACTCTGACAGAGCACCAGGACCTAATGGTTTTAATGGCTTATTTCTGAAGAAACGTTGGAATATCATCAAACAAGATATTTACACTATGATCTAGGATTTTTTTGAAGGAAACATTGATATTCAGAGTATTAATACTGCTTTTATTACTCTCATCCCAAAGATTACAAACCCCATTGACATGAATGATTTCAGACCCATTTCCTTGGTCAGCCTTCCTCTCAAAATCATCACAAAGCTTATGGCCAATAGAGCTCAGAAAATCATTACCTCTGTCATTCATCAGAATCAATATGGTTTCATAAAAGGAAGAAATATCCAGGAGTGCTTGGGATTTGCATTTGAATACATTCATCTATGTCATCAATCTAGGAAACCTATCATCATACTCAAACTTGATTTTGAGAAAGCTTTTGACAAGATTGAATACAATGCAATTATTGCCATGTTGAAAGCTAAGGGATTTGGTCCAAGATGGATAAATTGGGTAACCAATATACTCAATACTGCATCAACATCTGTCCTGTTAAATGGTGTTGTTGGGAAAAAATTATATGTAAAAGAGGAGTCAGACAAGGAGATCCTCACTCTCCACTTCTATATATCATTGCTGCTGATCTACTTCAGTCTATTATCAATGCTGCTTGGGCAAATGGTGAAATCACTCTCCCCACAAATCAGGCATATGATCTCGACTACCATATTATTCAATATGCAGATGATACTCTATTGATCATGCCTGCTGATGAAGAGCAACTCAGCCATCTCAAATACCTGCTTAATCTATTCAGTATGTCCACTGGGCTATTTGTTAATTACAGCAAATCATCCATGATCCCAATAAATATGGATCAACAATCAATCAACAACCTTGCAAACTCTTTTGGCTGTAGAGTTGAAAGCCTTCCATTCACCTATCTTGGGCTACCTATGGGCACCACCAAACCCTCTGTTCATGACCTCATCCCAGTTATATCTAGGATTGATAAGAGATTATCAGGGGTTGCCAGGTTCATGAACCATTCTGGGAGACTCACTTATGTCAACTCTGTTGTTGCTTGAATGCCTATAGTTGCCATGTGTTCTCCTAAAGTCCATGT
Source organism: Triticum aestivum (assembly GCF_018294505.1). NCBI lineage: Eukaryota > Viridiplantae > Streptophyta > Magnoliopsida > Poales > Poaceae > Triticum > Triticum aestivum. Next base: position 163,377,471 of record NC_057797.1, on the reverse strand, counting down.
TACCATTCTAGACCATGTGGATAAATCAAGCAGAAATTTCCTTTGGTATGGAAATGAAATCAATAAAGGTGGTAAATGCCTGGCCAGCTGGGAGATGATATGCAAACCCAAACAGCAAGGAGGACTTGGGGTTTTGAATCTTAGAGAACAAAATAAAGCTCTTCTCATAAAGCACTTGTTCAAGTTCTATAACAAAGTGGATGTCCCATGGGTAAAATTAATTTGGGAAGCTCACTACCATAACAATGATGTCCCTCATTACAACAGAAGCAAAGGATCCTTTTGGTGGAAAGATTGCATGAAAATGTATGACATTTTCAAGGAAATGACTACTTGTGACATCAAATCTAGTTGCACTAATCTGCTATGGGATGACATATGGAATGGTGATATTAGGAAAACTAAATACCCTGAGCTTCACTCTTTTACCCAAAAGGAAAGCATATCAATCAAAGAAGCCAAGGAACTGGATAACCTTTACAGCCTATTCCAACTTCCACTTTCCATTCAAGCCCACCAACAATTCCACTTACTATCAGGAGAACTAAACAATATCAGAAACTCAGATGATAAGGACACATGGACCTTCAACTGGGGTAACAATAAGAACATTACCAAGAAGATCTATGGATACCTTATGAATGGTGAAGATGCAGCTGCCACATTTAAATGGATATGGAAATCATGTTGTCTTGCAAGACACAAATTTTTCTGTTGGCTTATGCTAAATGACAGAATAAATACATGTGATCTTTTGACCAGAAAAAACATGCACCTGGATTCCACTGTATGTGTTCTATGCAACAATGAAGACTACGAAGACAGGACTCATCTTCTTCACTTGTCCATTTAGTCAAGGTTTCTGGTGGAACATTGGATTTGAATGGAATTCGGATATGGAGATCAACAATATGATTATTGATGCTAAACATAGATATAAAATTGACCACTTCATGGAAATCATGATTCTTGGTTGCTGGAGCATATGGAACCAAAGGAATGGGATGATTTTTGAAGGGATACCTTGCTCAATAAATGATTGCAAGATTGACTTTGTCAGATATTTCAAAATGACCATGCTGAGGGCTAAACCCACTCTAAAAGAGGGCATGTCTTCATGGATAGACAATATTTAATTTTTCAATAATTTCCTTACTTTCCTCCCCCTAGATTGTACCTACTTGGTTGTCCCCCCAACAACCACTTGATTATGTAATTTGGATACTTTCTTTATAAATGAAAATGACTCACAGTAGGGGACTTACCCTACTGTTCTTTGGTCAAAAAAATTGTTTGGGATTTCAAAAACAATGATGACGATTTCATACAATGTTAAAAAACGAAAACGAAACAAGGAGAAAGAAAAATGCAAAGTGAAAAACCCGGTGAGAAGCATACTAAAAATAGCTAAAGTGGGCCCGCCAAATACAGTGTGTGTGTGTGTGTGTGTGTGTGTGTGTGTGTTGCGGGAGGGGTGTGTGTTTGATCGATAACCATCGGGAGGGGAGCTCCTAATCGGCGCTGAGAGCGCCGGTTTATCTTACTGGCACTTGAAGGTAGACGTTACTGGGTCGGCCCAACTACCATTCGATCGATCGCACTGCACAGAAAGTAAGGTAGAACCGAAAGCTCGCTCGTTTCCACCGAGAGTTCCTATGTATCGCGTTTTGCGTCAAATTGCTACGCTTTCGCACAAATGCACGTCCTTGGTGGGCTTTGTGGGCCATGTGCGGGCATTTCCTTTGAACACGGCATGAAAAATCAACGAAAAACAGCTCCCAGGTGGGAATCGAATGCACGACCAGCGCCAGAGACAACAGTGGAGCTAACCAGTATGACAAGTTAGCTGTAGTGGAAGATTTGCAACATAGTAGTTAAAAGAAGCGGATGTTGCCCTATCACAATGCGCGGTAATTGCCGCCTCTAGCGGGTGGCAGAGCTCCTGGATGACCAAGGGCGTTGGGACATGGATCTCCTTCGACAACACTTCGCTCCAATGGATGTCCAAGCCATCATGCAGATCAAGGCATCACCACGCCGGCTAGTCGACGATGTACTAGCCTGGGCACCGGACCCCAAGGGAATCTTCAGCTTTCGTACAGCTTCCCGCCTTGCACATGATGAAAAGTACCGCACATCTTTGTGCGCCGCGAGCAGGGCACCGGACGGCACACGTGCTGTATGGGAAGCATTGTGGGGGTGCCCTGCCCCCTCAAAGGTATGAGTTTTTGCCTGGCGGGTCGCTACTAACTCCCTTGCTACTGCAGCAAATTTGAAACGTCGAAATATTTTGGTTATTGATACTTGTGTTATTTGTGGACTGGAACATGAGGACACTTTCCACGCGCTGTGCAGATGCCCTCTAGCGCAACGCCTATGGCGAGCCATAGGGAAAATATGGAGCATGCCGAAGCTGGAGGATATCCAAGATACTGGATCGGAGTGGTTACTCCATCTCTTGCTCCAATGCCAGTCGGAAGAACGAATACAAGTGCTGATGACACTCTGGCGTTCCTAGCACGTTCATAATGAACTCACCCACGACATGCCAGCTCCACCTATTGAAGCCTCCACACGGTTCCTGAGCAGCTACATTGACACCCTTCTGTGTATCAGACAACACCCTTCTGCGGATATGGACAGAGGAAAGATGGTCGTCTCCTACAAGGGTAAGCAACCGGCTGGCCATGTTGGCAGTAAGCCGCCTGTCACACCTGCTTGCTGGAGCAAACCACCAAGAGGATGGACTAAACTGAACGTGGACGGGTCGTTTGTGGACGAACTAAGCACCGGAGGGGCTGGAATGATTCTCCGTAGTGACACAGGCCAAGTCATCTACTCCTCCTACCGCTACCTCCAGTCTTGCTCTTCGGCGCTAGAGGCAGAACTTGCTACATGCCTGGAAGGAATCAACATTGCGAGAGCCTGGAGTACGGCTCCTATGATAGTAGAAACTGACTGCTTGGTAGCTGCCCAGATGATACTTCAGAGCGAAACCAACAGGTCACCATGTGCGGCCCTTGTAGGGGAGATTAAGACAGTGCTAGTGGAGGTAGGAGAACATGCGATCTCACATGTGGTCAGGAGCAGGAACAAAGTCGCCCATGCTCTAGCTCGCATGGGTCAGGTTGAGCAACGGACAACAGTCTGGCTACGTAGCTCACCGGGAGAAATTGATATCATTTGTAATGCGGACTGTAATGATCCCACTTAATCAATGAAAGTTTTTCATTCATAAAAAAAGCAGATGTCAACGGCAAAGTTGAAAGAAAAAATTCACAAAAACGTGTGTGGGGGGCTTCGAACACAAGACCTCAAGTGAGTGAACCACGTGGCTATACACTGTGTTCATAGATATGGTTTGCTTAAAATGCCAACTCAGTTAATATAAACTACAGACGCCGAAAAAACTAACTTTTTTTTTGAAATTTTGAACGTGGTTTTCTTTTTAATAAAAGTAAATTTATTTGAAAAATGAACATTTTCAAAATTTGATAACAAACTTTTAAGAACATGAACATTTTTTGCGAAACCTAAAAGTTTTCTAAAACGTGAACAATTTTTAAACAAATTGAATATTTTTTGACATTGTGATTTTTTTTAAAAAGGAACATTTTCTACAATTCCTAAACAATTTCTGAAACAAGGACATTTTTCTGAAATTGTGAACAATTTTTGCATTCCTATACATTTCCTGAAACATGAACATCTTATGAATGAAATTTTGAATAGATTTTTAGAAAGAGAACATTTTTTGAAATTCCTGAACATTTTCAAAAAATATGAGCACAACAAAATTTAAAAATGAGAACATTTTTCTGAAATTACCGGGCATTTTGTTAAACATGAATATTTTTTGAAATTGTGAATAAAATTTGAAAACAAGAACATTTTTTGAAAATTCAAAAAAGACTTTCTGAAACACTAATATTTTTTGAAATTCTGAATAAAATTTGAAAACGACAACATTTTTTTAAAATACTGAACATTTTTCAAAACACAAACATTTTTTGAAATTGTGAACAAAATTTGAAAACAAATGCACTTTATGAAATTTCTAAACAGACTTTTTGAAACACGAACATTTTTAAAAATTCTAAACAAAATTTGAAAACAAGAACATTTTTTAAAATTAATGAACATTTTTTGAAATTGTGAACAAAAATTAAAAAGAAGAACATTTTGTGAAGTTTCTAAAAAGACTTTTTGAAACACGGACATTTTGTGAAATTCTGAACAAAATTCAAAATATGAACAGTTTTTGAAATTTCTGAATTTTTTGAAAAAACTATGAGCAAATTTTGAAAACAGGAACATGTTATAAAATTCTTAATAAATGTTTGAAATTTCCAAGAAAAAGAAACATGAAAAGAAAAAAAGAAAGGGGAAAGAAAAGAAAACAGAAAAAGAAAAAGAAAAATTAGAAGGAAATGAAAGGAACAGAAAAAGATAAGAAACAAAAAGGGAAAAGGGCAAAATAGAGAAACCGGTCTAGGAACTTTCTAGAAAGTTACCAAAACGAGAGAGAAAAAACTGGCTGGAAACCACCTAGAAGATTACCAAAACCGGAACCGCCCAATTGTTTCAACGGGCCGGTCCATCCTAATGCTTCTCGATGTGCCCCTATGCGTCTTCTCAACTACTTGGCACAGGAATTTCCGCCTCCACCTGGTCTAGTTTGCCTAAAAAAACCTGGTCTAGTTGACTCCCCTGATTCTTCTAAAAAAAGGTTAACTCCCCTGAAAAACACGCTGATCTGATTGACTGGTTGCTTGGTTAACCAGGTAAGTCAACCTTTGACTTCCGAAAAAACAAAAATTTAAAAAGAAAAGATGAATTTTTTTCATGAATTCAAAATGTTTCAAGGGTATTAAAAAAAGTTCATAAACTTCAAAAAAGTTTATCAAAATCCAAAAAAAGTTCATCAATTTTTAAAAAAGTTCATCGAATATGAAAAAAAGTTTGTTGATTTTGAAAAAAGTTCATCGGATTTGAAAAAGGGTTCATCGAATTTGAAAAAAAGTTCATCGGATTTTAAAAATGGTTCATCAAATTTGAAAAAAAGTACATCAATTTTTAAAAAAGTTCATCAAAGTAAAAAATAGTTCACGGATTTTTAAAAAAGTTCATCGATCTTGAAGGAGAAAGTCCGTGAATTTGAAAAAAGTCCATCATTTTTTAAATCACAAATTTGAAAAAGTTAAAAAAAGAACAAGAAAAGGAAAAGGAAAGGAAAGAAAATGAAAAACTCGATTAAGAACCGGAAACTGTTGAGCAAACCAGAAAACCAGGGCATTATGCGATCTGGATAGAATTAAAAGAAGAAAAGAAGTAGTAGTCACAAATCGTTGAGTTGGTCGGACTGGTTATTGTTGTATTCTTGGAAACGAGAGATCTTGGGTTCAAGTACTAATGTTAAAAAAAAGATCTTCGGTTTGAAGTCGTCACACGCACTATCTTTTTGCTCTTTAACGGGAAAAAGAATCTAAATGAGCCGGCCCAACATAGAGGGGTTGTGTGCGTCCGAATGCGAAAACACTACGAACGTAAGCACCGTTTAGGATTCGGGAGCTCCTAATTGGCGCCTTCAGCGCAGGTTAAGAGATCACGCGCCCACAGGAACGTAGCGTGCCGCGACCCAATTAAGCATCACTTCCCTCCCTCGCTCCCGCTTCTTTTCCGTTGCTTGCTCGATGAACTCGCATTTTGTTTTTTAGCAGTGATGTGTTGTTGGTTCGACAAAAAGACCGGTCATCGGTTTTTTGTGATTTTGAATATTTTTGTGAAATAAAAAAATGTTCGCGTATTGTATTAAAATGTTCGTTGGTTTAAAAAAAATTCATGGAACTGAAAAACAAAATTTGACAGATCATAAAATCATAAATTATGAAAAAGTTTATTGAATTCCAAAAGAAGTTTACCAGTTCAGAAAAAATCATTAATTTTCGAAAAGGTTTTTCATACAAAAAAAGTTCATGAATTTTTTAAAATTCATCAATTTTGACAAAAAGTTTATGAGTTTGAAAAAAATCATCTATTTATAAAAAAATTCATCAAATATGAAAAATGTTCATCGAATTTGAATAAAATTGATCAGTTTAAAAAATCATATAATTTCAAAAAGTTCATCAATTTAGAAAATAAAGTTCACTAACTAAAAAACATGCGTTAAAGAAAACAAAAAAAGAGTAAACATAAAAGATAAGAAAAAAAGAACAAAGTGAACTGAAGAACGGAATAAAAGAAAAAAAAGAACTATATTTGCGCTAGTGTGGCGATGGCTTGGTGGTTAGTGCGGAGCCGACGCAAGGAAGAGGTCGCGGGTTCGAACCCCTGTGCCCACACCAGGGTTCTGCTAGAAAACTGGAAAACGTTTAAAAATGGGTTGGACCAGCTTGGAGCACTTCTGGCGCCCAATTGCTAAATGCACAGTAACAGGCACCTGGCGTGCGAAATAGGATATGCCATAACCATCGACGACCAATCCCTATTTGCCACCTGAAAGATGTAAATAGTGGATCATATATGGCGTGTAGGGCGCCCCCTAGCGCCGTAGCGCACACCCCCAGCTCCCCTACGCGCCTTCTGGGTCGGCCCATCTAGGGCGTCAAGTCCCCCATTTTTTATTTTTTATTTTATGTTTCTTTTTTTTCAATTTTTAATTTCTTCTTCATCATCATTTTTCTTATATCATTTTTTGAACATTTTTTAAAAATGTATAACATTTTTTTTGTTTGCTGAATTCAAAAATGTTCATGAAATTCATAATTTGTTCATCATATTCAAAAATATTAACCATAATTTTTAACATGTTCATCAAATTTTGGAAAAGTTCATCCGATTTTTTTAAAAAGGGTTCTTGAAATGAGAATTTGTTCGTCAAGTTGAAAAAATGAAAAATGTTCATCTCATTCAAAAAAATTCATCATACGCAATTTTTTGTTCAACCTAATTGTTTTTAAAATTTACCGAATTCAAAAAATGTTCATCCATTTTTCGGAAATTTTATATGATTTTTCCAGAAAATGTTCTTGATGAGAATTTTTTCATAAAGTTCCAAAAATGTTCAGAAAATTCAAAATTTGTTCATCTGATAAAAAATGTTCATCAATATCCCAATTCATGAACATAATTCAAATTCATGAACATTATTTGAATTCAGGGACTTCTTTTGACCTACGGACATTTTCTTAAATTCATTTTTATTGGGAAGTTTTCGAAATCCCAAATTATTTTCCTGATTTTTATTATGCAAAAAGTTCACCTTGTATCACGAAAGGGTTCATTGTATATTAAGAAAATGTTCACTATATATTCAAAAAAGAGTTCCGTGCTATAAAAATGTACATCTATACTACGAGATTGTTCAATGGTTTTTAGATAAAGGTTCAATATTTTTTTCTGAAAATGTTCATTGTATATTAAGAAATTGTGCAATGTAATTACAAAAACTATCAATGTGTATTTTGTAAACGTGGAGCTTATACAAAGAATTGTTCAGTGTATTTTACAAAAAGTTTAATGCGTATTTCAAAAATGTTCAGCGTATATTTAAAAAAAATCATTGTATTTTGACCATATAATAAAAGATGTAAAATGTTCACCATATATGAAAAAATGTTTATAGCACAAAACTTTAGAAAAAATAAAAGGTTTTTTAGGTATATAAATGTAAATGTGAACATAAACCATCTCGCTATAGTGAATCAGACTGGGCCGGCCTTTTGTGCTAGGGTGGCAAATAGGGAGAACGTATCCTGTGCACCCAGCGGACTCATGCACCAGGTGCTCGGGTGGAACCTGAGCCCTTGGATTAAAAAGAGAGGGATAGGATGCGGTGTAAGTGGAGCTACTGGTACATTTTGCAAAACTGACCTTGGAGTCTAGCTAAATCGAGCGAATCGACCTCACAAACCTAGTTCGTCTATTCCCTTTTCCTCTGTCCGTACCCTTGCTCGAGGTCGCCGGCTGAGCTACTGGAAAAATTGGGTGAATCCCTCTCTGGCTTCTGGCGTTGAAGCATGAGCGCCCAAGATCCAAATCATGATGTTCGGCGGTGGCTCGCTGTCATTTGCGTCTCTGTACCGACGTGGAGCTGTAGCTCTGTGGATATGAGGAGGGAGGGATTCCCCCAATTCCGTCACAGTATTTGAAGGTTTTAAAGCAATCCTGTATCAATCGAGCTTCCTCTTGCTCAAGTACAAAGGGGTGATCTGGTTTGTTTGACACCCACCGGCCACCGCCATTGCCTCCACAGCAGTGCCTCGATTTTTTCTTTGGCAGTGGAGGATCGTAGTGAGTTCATCATTGACTCAATGTACCGCCAGCACCGTCGGCACTACATCAGCATATGAACTAACTAATCTGCATCAGCTCAAGGATCTAGGCATCTTTGCTCCTTCCTTTGTCTACATGTTGAGGCCATTTTTGTTTCTACAATTTCAACCATACTTTTCCCACAATCCGTTTAAATCATTGGCTGTGAGATAAGGATGAGAAATGTTGTTCCAGTTGACTAAAAGGCATGTTTTTATTGATTAGGAATTAGCATACTGTTCCCAAGTTTAGTCATGAGCTACAAGTATATGAACACATAACACTAGCTCTAGCTACTAGCTGCCAGTTTGTTTCTTGTGTTGTGCGATTGACTGATGGTTAGCCTGCTTGAAATGACTTATCATTGTTGCCAATGAATTACTAAATATAAACATTCTCGATTTTTTGTACTAAATACAAATCTTTGACTCATCATTTAATTGTCTGTTCTGTAGTTACAAAAACATTTTTAGCTGACTACAGCGCCAGGTCGCTATGTAGACGAGATCACTGTGAGCCGCTGGTGGACCACATGATCTGGATCCAGGGCAGTGGTGCATCAACGCTGGAAGCCCTGGTAGCCAGAGAGAGATCAGGGAGAGAACCAAATTTCTGACCCTAGCTCAAGCCTGCGACGATGGTGCAGGATATGGCAGGGGGACGAACTGGGCTCGGGAAGGTCCATTCACTTGATTTAGATGCACTGCAAGGACTGTTTCGCAAATGTACCAGCAGCTCCATGTGCTAACCGAATCCTGTCCCTCACTTTTGCATCGAACGAGCCATACATCGCTGGTGCAAAATTCGCTCGTTTCACCAGATACATTCTCGGCAAATAGGAGCTCTCACCATCGACCTATGCTCGGAATAGTGGAGCTCTTATACAGCAACCTACGCGCTGGGGGCGTCCCTATATCTCGCGTTCACCATGATGGTAGGAACCTTCGCTAAAGGGTGCACGAGTTGTTCCAGCCTAGGCGCACACGAGCAAGTGGCTCGTTTTTGTTTTCCTTTTTTATATATTTTTTTGTTTTTATTTCTTCTTTTTACTTTTATTTATACTTCCAAAATAAACAAATATATTACACAAAACACTACATAAAACATTTGAAAAATGTTGAGCAAGCATTTGAAAAATGTTAAAAGTATATAGAGAAAATGTTAATCATGTATATGAAAAATTTACAAAAAAATAACGTGTACGATATTTTTTGACCAATCAAGCATTTGAAAAAATGTTGAACAAGTGTTTGAAAAATGTTAATTAAGCACTCGGTAAGTATTAAATGTGTGTAGAAAAAATGTTGACCATCTATTAAGAAATGTTAATCAAGCATTTTAAAAAATGTTGAACAAGTATTTTACAAAGGTTTATAAACTATTTAAAATATGTTAACATTGCATCTCCAAAATGTCAATCAAGCATTTGAAAAATATTAAATGCGCAGAGAAAAAGTGTTGATCGTGTATTAGAAATGTATTGGAAAAAATTTCATCAAGCATTTGAATTTTTAAAAAGGTGTGTATAGGAAAAATGTTGATCTATATTCAAAGAATGCTAATCTTGCATTTGAAATATGTACAGAAAAAATGTTGACCATGTATTAAAAAATGTTAAATTTGCATTGTAAAAATTTTAAACATGTATTAGAAAAATATGGAATGAAAGCCAAAAGAAACAAAGAAAACCAAAAAATGGAAACCGAATAAGCAAAGAAAAAAGGAAATAAGAAATCAAAGAAAAAAAGAAAAAAAAAGAAAAAAATGGAGAACAAAAAAGAAAAGAAATAAACAAAAATAAAAAACCCAAAAAACCGGTTCGACTCAAATAGACCGCGCCCTCGTATGTATCACATACTGTAGGAGGGTGAGGTGGCTAGTAGCGGTGGCTTTCTTCATGGCGACCAGGGATTGATCCCTCGTGTTCCACTTTCTCTTCTCTTTTTATTTAGCCCTGCGCAAAAATGGCCCGGTAGAAAGCGAGCGCTCACTGGGAAAGAAGGCACCACGCGCCCCCTCAGCCAACCCGCGACCTCGGGCCGGCCCAGGTGCGGAAAGGGGCTCCCTTGTTTTTTCTTTGTTTTCCTTCTTTAAAAAAGTTCAAGATTTGAGAAGATGTTTGTAATTTCAGAAAATGTTAACTAATGCAAAAAACAAATTTCATGAATTTAGAAAAATATTTATAATTTGTGAAAAATTATTCATGTTTTTTGAATATTGACGGATTTTTTAATGAAAGATTGGATAAACAAAATTTCAATTTCGATGAACATTCTCGAGTTTTGATGAACAATTTTGTATTTTAATAAAGAAAATTTGAATTTTGGATAAACATTTTTTTATATGCTGAAGAAATTTTGTATTCAATGAACACATTTGTAAAATTAATGAGCAAAATTTTTATTCTATGAACATTGTTTTGAACTTCATGATTTTTTTTGAATTTGATTTTTTTCAAATTCGAATGAAATTTCTGAATCTAATGATTTTTTTTAAATCATTAACATTTTTAGAACTTTATGATTCTTTACTTCAATCAAAATTGAATCTCCAAAACATGAACGGTTTGGAAAAATGCTCGAGCTTCGAAAAACGTTCACCAATTGGATTTTTTTGTGAACTTGGAAAGGTGAAAACGAAAAACTAGAAAACGGAAAATGAAAGAAAGTAAATAATAAATAGAATGAAAAGAGAAAGGAAAAAAGAAAAAGGAAAAAAGAGATAAGAACGAAAGAAAAACTAGGAAAAGGAAAAAATGGGAACGACTAGCTGGGCGGGGGTTGGGGGGGGGGGGTTGCCTGTGCGGTCGTTATGTTAGGTACTTGTATGTAAAAGTAGGATTTTTATTCCAACATGGCTGACACATACGTATTAAATATCCTATCAAAGAAAATAACAATGTATATCTATTTAAGCAATTGAGTAATTGTCCTTGTCTCAAGATTAAACTCGTCGCTTATTTGAGTAACACTTGGTTTTGAACCGAGATGCTTTCAACAGAGGGATCTTATCTAGCAACATAAAGATACAAATTTTCAGTAATTTCTCTATGGTAGTAAAGTGGTAAAATCAAGCTAGAAATAGACCCAAGAGGATCGCACTTTTTATGACATTCATCAATACCACAAAGATCTTCATTGGTAGCTGGAGAAAATTATAAGAAAAGGAGAATCAGGCAAGGTGATTACATGAATAGGTACATACATATGCATTGGATGTAAATCGAATCCCAAGAATTAAGAATATCAAACGAGAGCATCAAAAAGAATGATAGAACTAAGTACCTCTCCCAATGCAGCCTCACGCACCTTCCGTGACAAACTGATGTGAAATCTTTGGATATACAGAACCACCTAGATGATAAGATTTACCTCTTTAGGTAATTACCAATAGCGCAGAATCATGTTCACATTTTCCAAAGATTGGTGCTAGGGAATTCAGAAATACCATGAATCATGGGCGGTCGCCGGCCGTGTGACGTGGCAAAGGTGGACACTGTGTCGTTGGCCACATCCCACATCCACGCACGAAATGGCCAGGGCGAATGCAGTCTCTCTGTTTGATGTAACCTTGCCCGCCGCACGCGCAAGATCCCACCAGGGCAGATGAGATGTCGACGGCCGATGGCATGGTTGAATCGTGCGGCCTCGACTCGTCTCCAACGCTATGGCTAATGTGAACCACCGGTGTCTTCATCATCATCGTTGGTGGTGGGGCAAGGGGCAGGGGTAGAGGATTAGTTGGCAGGAATCAGGCGGTGGAGGACGTCGCGCCCGATCCATCGATGCGTGTCCAAGGGGAATGGAAGACCGAAGTTGTAGCGGCGGTGAGTAACCCTCGAGGCGAGCATTGCACCTAGGCTCACATCCCGTCTTTGCGGTAGTACTTGTTTGATGGGCTTCGTGCGAGAGCCATATTGATGGGCTAAGGTCAAGTTAACCACGTTGCACGGATTTTTCCATGGGAGTAGCCATCCTCAGGACAGCTAGCCCATTTAGCGATTGATTGTCCTAAAAAAATATTTAGCGATTGATTACTGGGAGATGCGGCGATGGCGGTCAAAAATGATGTGTAAACAAGATCTGATGGCTAAAATTGTTGAGGCGCTCAAAGAGCTCACTTTAGGCTCAGTTTTACCATCCTTAATTAGCACAATTAATATTCATAGCATTTATACTAACGCAATTGCAATAATGCTTTTCATTCAATAGATGTATCCCAATAGCATTTTTCTTTATCATTTCTTCATTATTAGCTATTGGTTTACAACTTGCAGCAAGTGTGAAAAGATTAGCAAGTGGATCAAGATTCATATGTCTTTATTTTTTTTACTGAGACAACATGATTATTGAAAGCAAATAAGGTGTGTGTGTACCTCTAGTTGTTTGATAAATCTCCCCGGCAACGGCGCCAAAATTCTTTTTGCTACTTGTGAGTTGCATTGAGATTTACCCAAAGAGGAAGGGTGAAGCAATATAGTAGTGGTAGTATTTTTCTCAGTAGAGAACCAAGATTATCGAACCAATAGGAGACTCATGCAAACAACCTTTAGTAGTACCTACACACACAAGAACAAATACTTGCACCCAACACGGGCAAGAGGGTTTTCAACCCCCTTGTACTCTTTAATTGTAAGGATTAGATCTCATAGTAGTAGATAGATAAATTGCAAAGTAAAATAATTGAAAGAAAGTTACAATAAGGTATTTTTGGTTTTTGTAATCTTTATCTTTACCTACTAATAAAGCACACATTGCTTCCGTCGGGTTCATCGTGGTGTTTTTACAAAAATATACCTGTGTTATTTAGTATTCAACCCGCAGTCTGTGTTATAAGTCAATTCGAACTGGTAAAGGCGAAATAAAAAAAACTCAGGCACCCGCACGACCCTGCGTCACTGCCTCCCAATCCCATCTCCTTCCGCCACGACCCGCTCCGCCTGACCATGCGCCGCCGTACCACATCCGCCGCCGACCCGTGAAGCGAGAGGGGGAGCACGATGTTGGAACGCGCCGCCGCACCACATCCACGGCGGCCAATCCGTGATTGCCAAAGAGCGAGAGGGGGAGCACGACGTTGGATCTCGGCGCCCCCAGCCCTCCTTCCCGCACAACCCTGATGATCTCCTCGACCCCCTCGGGGACGAAGCTGCTTCTTTCGTGGCATCTGCGCACATCGAAGTAGGTTTCTCCCCACGTATCTCCTTCACTTCCCGCTGGCCTTAGGCCCAAACCACCGAAGGCTGTTGTGCGGCGAGCACGAGTCGGCTGGACGATGGCTACCACAACGATGCACGAGGAGGCTAGCCCAAGGGTGCCGGACGATGGCAACCACATATATGCAAGAGGAGGCAAGCCTGAGGCGGCCGAACGACAGCGATATGTCATCCTCGACCATGGATGGTTCCTTCCGATGGTGGGCGGCGCCAGATCAAGTCATTCTCCTCCTCGAGCTCCCCATCGTCGTGCTACCATGGGGGTCTTCGCCAACATCTTCTCACGCTGGTGAGCGTGGCGTGTCCTGCCGGTGGTTCCTCCTGCCGTCATGACGTAAACAAGCAGAGCATGTGCGCACAACGGAAGATGCTCTCGCTCCCGTGGAACGCACTCCTCCCCTGCGGCCACAGACAAGGTAGACACCCTCCTGGTGCATGATGTTTTTACTTCCCTGATGTTTGTTGCGTGATGCTCCTGCCTCCCTACTTTTTGATGTGTGTTGTTGCTGCTACTACTTTACTACTGTTGCTAATTTGACCCTTGGAACTCAAAAGGAACATATGAATTTTGCGACTAAAGCATATGTGATCAGTTGTCCTGTTACAAAACATAGTTTTCTCTAATAGCAGGCAAAGAATCATAATGTGCACTCAGTTCACACCAGCATACATTCATTTTATTTGGGGAAACATATACGAAAATTGAAAATACAAAAAGAGACATATTTGTGAGTTTTCAATAGAGACACAACATGCAGAAACTTCAAAGCCGCCTCAAAGTATATGCATGTACTACAGGTGGGTTGTGTTTAGAACATATAAAACAAGTTGATATAATGGGTAAATCATGCTCAAAACATTTAAAACGAAGTGGGCATCAACAACCTTCACATGATTCGTCATATGCTTTAAGTCTGAATTAATGGAAATTGATTGTTTCATAAAGCCATATTGATAGCCAATTTCAACATTGGATCACCTTAACTGTGCTTTCATTTTAGAAGCATCAGATTTTACTGGAGTGGACTGAACCTCTGATTTGCCTTCTTGCAGATACATATGGAAATTTAAATATTTCCTCATGCCCAGTGTAGAGTATGCAAAATTCATAGTGGAAATAAAACACTAACGACCCTGACATGAGTTTCGTCAGTGGAAAGCGCAAAGAGTGATGCACACAGTCCAAACGCTGGAATTTGAAGGAATTAACCTACTATTGGTACACTATACAAAGCATAAATGCTAATCCTTCATTTTCTTTACTGAAAATTCATTAGTCTTCATTAATATTTGTTATCCATATTTGTTGTTTCTCCAGTTAAACAAATTCAAATTATGACCTTATGCTTAGTGATGTGGCTTGAACTATGTCGGTATTTCTCCAAAGATAAAGGGATGATGCAACACTATGGTAGGTATTTCCCTCAGTGATGAGACCAAGGTTATCGAACCAGTAGGAGAACCACGCAACACCACGTAAACAGTTCCTGCACACAAAGAACAAATACTTGCAACCCGACGTAAGAGAGGGGTTGTCAATCCCTCACGGGTAAAAAGATAGGTAAAATTGTAGCAGATTGGATAAATAGATCTCACGGGAACGCGAGATAAAATAAATAAATAAAAATTGCAGCAAGGTATTTTGGGTTTTTTTGGATTAATAGATCTGAAAATAAAACCAAATAAAAATAGACCGCGAAGGCAAATATAATAAAGAAGAGACCTGGGGGCTGTAGGTTTCACTAGTGGCTTCTCTCGAGAAAAATAGCACACGGTGGTAAACAAATTACTATTGGGCAATTGATAAAACTTCAAATAATCATGATGATATCCAGGCAATGATCATTATATAGGCATCACGTCCAATATTAGTAGATCATCTCCTGCCTGCATCTACTACTATTACTCCACACATCGACCGCTATCCAGCATGCATCTAGTGTATTAAGTTCACGGAGAAACAGAGTAATGCAATAAGAATGATGACATGATGTAGACAAGATCTATTGATGTAGAAATAGACCCCATCTTGTTGTCCTTAATAGCAACGATACATACATGTCGTTTCCTCTTCTGTCATTGGGATCAAGCACCATGAGATCGAACCCATCACAAAGCACCTCTTCCCATGGCAAGAAAAATCAATCTAGTTGGCCTAACTAAACCAAAGATTCGAAGAAGAAATATTAGGCTATAAGTAATCATGCATATAAGAGATCGAAAGACTCAAATAACTTTTATGGATAAAAACATAGATCTGATCATAAACTCAAAGTTCACCGGATCCCAACAAACACACCGCAAAAAGAGTTACATCAAATAGATTTCCAAGAGACCATTGTATTGAGAATGAAGAGAGAGAGAGAAAGAGAGAGAGAGAGAGCCATCTAGCTACTAACTACGGACCCGAAGGTCTACAAAAGACTACTCTTGCATCATCGGAGAGGCACCAATGAGGATGATGAACCCCTCCGTGGTGGTGTTTAGATTGGACATGTGGTTTCTGGAACTTGCGGCAGCTGGAATTGATTTTCGTCGACTACCCTAGGGTTCCTGGAACATTGGGGGTATTTATAGAGCAAAGAGGCAGCGCGGGAGGCCACCGAGGTGGGCACAACCCATCTGGGCCCACAAGCGCGCCTTGGTGGGTTGTGCCCCCCTCGGGGCACCCCCAGGTGCTTCTCCGGCCCATTGGGTGTCTTTTGGTCCATAAAAATTCCACAAAAAGTTTCGCTGCATTTGGACTCCTTTGATATTGATTTTCTGCAATGTAAAAAACAAGCAAAAAATAGCAACTGGCACTTGGCACTATGTCAATAGGTTAGTCCCAAAAAATGATATAAAATGATTTTAAAACATCAAAGAATGATAATATAATAGCATGGAACAATAAAAAATTATAGATCCGTTGGAGACGTATCAGCATCCCCAAGCTTAATTCTTGCTCGTCCTCAAGTAGGTAAATGATAAAAATAGAATTTTTGATGTGGGTTGCTGCCTAACATGTTCATCACATGCTCTTTCTTTTATAGCATGGACAATTGGACTTTTATATGGTTCAAAGTAATAGTCTAGTTTTGACATGAGGACTCTAATACTCAAGCATATCAACAAGCAACCATGTCTTTCAAAATATCAACGCTAAAGCAAGTTATCCCTAGCCCATTATGCTCAATCATTGATCCATTCATGAAACACACTCGCATATTAGCTACACCCAATGCTCAAGTACGATCAAAGTGCCCCTTAGTTGGTGCTTTATAAGAGAAGATTGAGACTCAAGTGAAAATAGAAATTGCATAAAGTAAATAGAAAGGCCCTTTGCGGAGGGAAGTAGGGATTTGTAAAGGTGCCAGAGCTCAAAGCAAAAAAGATAGAGATAAAACATTTTGGGTGGCATGCTTTTCCTATCAACGAAAATGATCGAGTAGTTCCCAATACTTTCCATGCTAGATATATCATAGGCGGTTCCCAAACAGAAAATAAAGTTTATTCCTTTTCCACCATACTTTCACTTTCCATGGCTAACCGTATCCACGGGTGCCTTCCATACCAACACTCTCCAAGGATTTATTATTTGACAATATAAAGTAAATTCATTTTTCATCTGGGACTGGGCATCCCTGATACCTTTGTCGTACTCTCGTGCAATGACAAGTGAATAAACACTCATCTTGAGAATAACACATCTAGCATGGAAATATATTAGCCACCCCCTACCGTTTCATGAGCGATACGAGCACACAAAAGAGAAGTTTATTTTGAAAATTAGAGATGACACATACAAATTTGCTTAGAACGGCAAAAGAATACCGCATATAGGTAGGTATAGTGGACTCATGTGGCAAAACTGGTTTAAAGGATTTTGGATGCACAAGTAGTGATCATACTTAGTGCAAATGAAGGCTAGCAAAAGATTGAGAAGCACCAACCAAGAAACGAAAAATCTCATAAGCGAGCATTAAGCATAACTAACACCGAATAATGCACCACAAGTAGGATGTAATTTCATTGCATAACTATTGACTTTCGTGCTTGCATAGGGAATCCCAAACCTTAACACCAATATTCTTACTAAAGCATAATTACTCACCAACATGACTCACATATTATATCAACATATCTCAAAACTATTACAAGGAATCAAGTTTATTTTGTCCAATGATCTTCACGAAAGTTTTTATTATATCCTCCTTGGATATCTATCACTTTGGGACTAGTTTCATATGTTGCTTTTAATAAGATCAAACAAATATGAGTGAAGAACATGAGCATAAAAAATTTATTCTCTCAAAATAATTTAAGTGAAGCAAGAGAGAATTTCTTAAAAAAATTACTAACTCTCAAATAAATCTAAGTGAAGCATGAGAGCATTTCTTAAAAAATACTAAAGCACACCATGCTCAAAAAGATATAAGTGAAGCACTAGAGCAATTCCATAGCTCATAAAGATTTAAGTGAAGCATAGAGAGAAATTCTAACAAGTCATGGCATAATTTTGGCTCTCTCAAATAGGTGTGTCCAGCAAGGATTCGTGACTAAAAACACAAAGCAAAACAAGGAAAGACTCATACCATACAAGACGCTCCAAGAAAAACTCATAATATGTGATGAATAAAAATATAGTTCAAGTAAAATACCGATGGTCGTTAGAAGAAAGAGGGGATGCCACTCGGGGGCATCCCCAAGCTTAGTTGATTGATACTTCTTGAATATTATCTTGGGGTGCCTCGATCATCCCAAAGCTTAGCCTTTTTCTACTCCTTATTCCTTCATCCATCATAAAGTCACCCAAAACTTGAAAACTTCAATCACACAAAACTCAACAAAACCTTTGTGAGATCCATTAGTATAAGATAGCAAATCACTACTATAAGTACGGTTGCAAAATCCATTCATATTTTTTGTATTATATCTACTGTATTCCAACTTTTCTATGGCAAAAGCTCTTCAAATAAAACCATAGAATCATCAAAACAAGCACACAACGCAAAGAAAACAGAATCTGTCAAAAACAGAACAGTCTGTAGCAATCTGGATATTTCGAATACTTCCGTGACTCCAAAAATTCTTAACAATTAGGAAAACATGAGAAATTTGTATATTAATCTTCTGCAAAAACAATCAGTATTTTATTGCGCTTTTGTTAAAAATTAAAATTAAAATTCTGGGTGCAAAAGTTTATGTTTTTCAGGAAGATCAAATCAACTATCACCCAACATGATCCGAAAGGCTTTACTTGGCACAAACACTAATTAAAACACAAAAAACACAATCATAACAGTAGGATAATTGTGCAAACACTCAAGAAAAGAAAGAAAAAGGCAGAAATAAATTTTATTAATTGGGTTGCCTCCCAACAAGCGCTATCGTTTTACGCCCCTAGCTAGGCATAATGCTAAGGATCTAAGTATTGTCATCTTTGTTTCTAGATCCATATGATGCACTCATGATTGATTCATAAGGTGGCTTAATTCTAGTTCTAGCGAAGTGTTCTATACCCTTCCATAGTGGAAATTGAAATTTAATGTTGCCTTCTTTCATATCAATCACGACACCAATAGTACGTAAAAACGGTATACCAAGAATAATTGGGCAAGACAGATTGCAATCAATATCAAGAACAATAAAAATCTATGGGCACATAATTCCTATTTGCAAGAATAAGAACATCATTAATTCTTCCCATAGGTTTTTTAATAGTAGAATCTGCCAAGTGCAAATTTAGAGAACACTGTTCAATATCGGTAAGACCAAGCATATCACATAAAGATTTCGGAATTGTAGAAACACTAGCACCCAAGTCACATAAAGCAAAAAACTCATAATTTTTAATCTTGACTTTGATAGTAGGTTCCCATTCATCATGCAATTTTCTAGGATTGAAATCTCTATTTCCAACTTTTCTTCCAAAGCTTTCATCATAACATCAACAATATGTTTAGTAAAAGCTTTATTTTGTTCATAAGCATGGGGTGAATTTATCATGGATTGCAACAAAGAAATATAATCAATCAAAGAGCAACTATCATAATTAAAGTCTTTGTAATACAAAAGAGTGTGCACATCACTAGTTAAAGTTTTGACCTCTTCAAACCCACTTTTATCAATTTTCTCAACAAGATTTCACCCTCCGAATTATCGGGACGCCTTCTAGCTAAAGTTGACTCTTCTTCATTACCTTTATTATCAATCTTAATTTTACTAAACAAGGAATCAATAGAGGAAACACCAATCATTTTAAGATCTTCATCACTTTTATGAAAGCAATCACTAGAAAACGCTTTTTCTAAAAATTCTCTTCTAGCTCTAAGCATAGCGGTTCTTTTCTTACTTTCATCCATAGAATAAAGAGCTTTAATTGATTCCTCAATCTTAGGCACAAAATCATCTTGAGATTTTCTACATCATGAGAAATTCTATCAATACTTCTAGACATATCATCAATCTTATTCAGCTTTTCTTCTATTGTAGCATTGAAAACTTTTTGAGTATTGATAAATTCTTTAATATTATTCTCAAGATCAAAGGTGTTCCTATTATTATTATAAGAAGGATTACCATAGGAATTACCATAATTATTAGAGGAATTACTAGGAAAAGGCCTAGGATTAAAATTACCTCTATAAGCATTGTTATTAAAATGGTTTCGAGAGATAAAATTCACATCTATGGCATCACTATTCTGCTCAATCAAAGTAGACAAAGGCACATCATTAAAATCAACAGGAGCACTTTTATTAGCAACCAATTTCATAAGAGCATCAACCTTTTCACTCAAAGAAGAAATTTAACCGAATTAACTTATTTTACTCGTAGGAGCTATTTCGGTATGCCATTGTGAATAATTTTCCATAATATTATCAAGAAATTTGGCGGCTTCACCCAAAGTAATTTCCATAAAAGTGCCCCCTACGGCGGAATCCAAAAGATTACGAGAAACAAAATTCAACCCCGCATAAAAAATTTGTATGATCATCCAAAGATCTAACCCATGAGTTGGGCAATTCCTTAGCATTAATTTCATCCTTTCCAAAGATTGTGCAACATGCTTATGTTCAAGTTGCTTGAAATTCATGATCTGGGTTCTAAGGGAAATATTTTTCGCGGGCGGAAAATATTTAGTATAAAAGCATCTTTGCACTTATCCCAAGAATCAATACTATTGCTAGGCAAACAAGAAAGCCAAATTTTTGCACGATCTTGCAAAGAAAACAGGAATAATTTCAACTTCACAACACAATTGTGCACATATTTTTCTTTTGCATATAGCATAATTCCACGAATGTGTTAAGATGGGATGCGACATCCTCATTAGGAGTACCGGAGAATTGATCTTTCATAACAAGATTCAGCAAAGCGGTATTAATATCACAAAACTCCGCACTAGGGGCAGGATGAGCAATTGGAGTGCTAATAAAATCATTGTTGTTTGTATTGAAGAAATCACACAACTTGGTGTTCTCTTGAGTCGTTGTGACTACGCAACAAGATTGCACTCAAAAACATATCTGACGAGAAAACGGTGAACGAAAAAGAGGGCGAATAAAATAGAAATTTTTGTGAAGTGGGGGAGAGGAAAACGAGAGGCAAATGGCAAATAATGTAAATTGCAAGGAGATGAGATTTGTGCTTAGGAACCTGGTAGATGTTGATGACGTCTCCCCGGCAATAATGCCAGAAATTCCTTTTGATGCGGCTTGAACTACGTCAGTATTTCCCCAAAGAGGAAGGGATGATGCAACACAGCTACGGTAGGTATTTCCCTCAGTGATGAAACCAAGGTTATTGGACCAATAGGAGAACCATGCAACACCACGTAAACAACTCCTACACACAAAGAACAAATACTTGCAACCCGACATAAGAGAGGGGTTGTCAATCCCTCACGTGTAAAAAGAAAGGTAAAATTGTAGTAGATTGGATAAATAGATCTCGCGGGAACGTGAGATAAAATAAATAAATAAAAATTGCAGCAAGGTATTTTTGGGGTTTTGGATTAATAGATCTGAAAATAAAACCAAATTAAAATAGATCACGAAGGCAAATATAATAAATAAGAGACCCGAGGGCTGTAGGTTTCACTAGTGGCTTCTCTCGAGAAAAATAGAATACGGTGGGTAAACAAATTACTGTTGGGCAATTGATAGAACTTCAAATAATCATGATGATATCCAGGCAATGATCATTATATAGGCATCACGTCCAAGATTAGTAGACCGACTCCTGCCTGCATCTACTATTATTACTCCACACATCGACCGCTATCCAGCATGCATCTAGTTTATTAAGTTCATGGAGAAACAGAGTAATGCAATAAGAACGATGACATGATATAGACAAGATCTATTTATGTAGAAATAGACCCCATCTTGTTATCCTTAATAGCAACGATACATACATGTCGTTTCCCCTTCTGTCACTGGGATCAAGCACCGTAAGATCGAACCCATCACAAAGCACCTCTTCCCATGGCAAGAAAAATCTATCTAGTTGGCCTAACTATATCAAAGATTCGAAGAAGAAATACGAGGCTATAAGTAATCATGCATATAAGAGATCAAAAAACTCAAATAACTTTCATGGATAAAAACATAGATCTGGTCATAAACTCAAAGTTCATCAGATCCCAACAAACACACCGCAAAAAGAGTTACATCAAATAGATATCCAAGAGACCATTGTATTGAGAATGAAGAGAGAGAGAGAGAGAGAGAGAGAGAGAGAGAGAGAGAGAGGAAACCATCTAGCTACCAACTACGGACCCGAAGGTCTACAAAAGACTACACACGCATCATTAGAGAGGCACCAATGAGGATGAGAACCCCTTTGTGATGGTGTTTAGATTGGATCTGTGGTTTCTGGAACTTGTGGCAGCTGGAATTGATTTTCTTCGACCCCCCTAGGGTTTCTGGAATATTGGGGTATTTATAGAGCAAAGAGGTGGTGCGGGAGGCCACCGAGGTGGGAACAACCCACTTGGGCGCGCCTGGGCCCCCAGGCGCGCCCTGGTGGATTGTGACCCCCTTGGGGCACCCCCAGGTTCTTCTCCGGCCCATTGGGTGTCTTCTGGTCCATAAAAACTCCACAAAAAGTTTCGCTGCATTTGGACTCCGTTTGATATTGATTTTCTGTGATGTAAAAAACAAGCAAAAAACAATAACTAGCACTTGGCACTATGCCAATAGATTAGTCCCAAAAAATGATAGAAAATGATTATAAAATGATTGTAGAACATCCAAGAATGATAATATAACATAATGGAAGAATAAAAAATTATAGATATATTGGAGACATATCACGTAGCCATCCATTCTTTATTATTTGTCTGCTATGTTAGGATGTTAATTCAATTGAACATTATTTTGATGCACTTCAGTTTAGTTTGCCTTTCATTTGCCAAGGCTGCATCAATTTGATTGTCACCGTAGAGCATGTTTTAACTGACTACAATTTTTTTCCCATGTTACTTTATGATAAATGTTTTCCCCTTTAGATTGAAAATCCCCTATCCATTCCCACCGATTGATGCTTTCTCTTTTTTCTGTACAGTCAAGATGGTCATAAATCAGGCTCTTTTTTGTGGCAACTCTGAGTTGGTGGACTGCTTCATATTTTAAGCATTTTTCCTCCCCTGCTTCTCATGAGTACTGAGAGTATGTGTCTATCAACTTATCGGTAAACCTACTTTTCTTAGTTGCAAGAATAGCATGCTAGTATTTTTAGAACTATCTTATTGGTTGTCCTGGTCCATTGAAAAGTATGTTTTGTTTTCCATGAGGTGATATTTGCCATAATCTGGAAATAGACCAGCTTGGAGAAGGACAAGAAAGGCGCGGAGGAGGACCGGCGGTAGAGTGGATTGAACATTATTTTCGATGGTTATTTATTAGTAATGGTCACTTTAGTGATTGCAGTAAAGATACAGATAGACTGGCATTTCTTCTTAAATATCCTCTTGAAGTTCTATACTAAATGAAGGAAATATGCCCTAGAGGCAATAATAAAGTTGTTATTTTATATTTCCTTATTCATAATAAATGTTTATTATTCATGCTAGAATTGTATTGACCGGAAACCTTAATACACGTGTGAATACATAAACAAACACCTTGTTCCTAGTGAGCCTCTACTTGACTAGCTCGTTGATCAAAGGTGGTTAAGGCTTCCTAACCATGGACATGAGTTGTCATTTGATAATGGGATCACATCATTAGGAGAATGATGTGATGTATAAGACCCATCCGTTATCTTAGCATTATGATCATTCAATTTTATTGATATTGCTTTCTTCATGTCAAATACATATTCCTTCGACTATGAGATTATGCAACTCCCGGATATCGGAGGAATGCCTTGTGTGCTATCAAACATCACAACGTAGTTGGGTGATATAAAGATGCTCTATAGGT
This sequence comes from Triticum aestivum, assembly GCF_018294505.1. Classification (NCBI taxonomy): domain Eukaryota; kingdom Viridiplantae; phylum Streptophyta; class Magnoliopsida; order Poales; family Poaceae; genus Triticum; species Triticum aestivum. The sequence continues at coordinate 163,353,528 of NC_057797.1, read as the reverse complement.
ATCTCCGAAGGTGTTTGTTGTGTTGACATAGATCGAGATTAGGATTTGTCACTCCGAGTATCGGAGAAGTATCTCTGGGCCCTCTCTGTAATACACATCATAAGCTTGCAAGCAAATGACTAAGTAGTTAGTCAAGAGGTGATGTATTACAGGACGAGTAAAGAGACTTGCCGGTAATGAGATTGAACTAGGTATGTAGATACCGACGATCGAATCTCGGGCAAGCAACATACCGATGGACAAAGGGAATTACGTATGTTGTCATAACAGTTCGACCAATAAAGATCTTCGTAGAATATGTAGGAGCCAATATGAGCATCCAGGTTCCGCTATTGGTTATTGACCTAAGAGGTGTCTCGGTCATGTCTACATAGTTCTTGAACCCATAGGGTCCGCACTCTTAACATTCGTTGACGATATAATATTATATGAGTTATGTGATTTGGTGACCGAATTTTGTTCGGAGTCTCAGATGAGATCACGGACATGATGAGGAGTCTCGAAATGGTTGAGAGGTAAAGATTGATATATAGGACGATGGTATTCGGACACCAGAAGCGTCCCGGAAGGTATAAGGTATTTATCAGAGTACCGGAGGGGTTACCGGACAACCCCGGGGGAATATATGGGCCATATGGGCCATGAGTGGGGAGCACACCATCCCACAAGGGGTGGAGCCCCCCCCTATGGAATGAGGATGATTGGGAGAAGGAAAAGAAGGGGTTCGCCCCCCTTCCTTTTCTCTTCCCCCTTTCATTTTCTCTCTGGTGTTTTATGGAAGGGGGGCGCCACTTGGGGAAACCCCAAGTAGGATTCAGATCCTACTTGGGGCGCACCCTGGCTGCCTCCCTTCTCCCTCCCACCTATATATATATATGTGGGGGGGGGGGGGCTAGCACACCCCAGACAATTGCCTATCCGTGTGCGGCGCCCCCCTCCACAGTTTACACCCTCGGTCATATTTTCATAGTGCTTAGGCAAAGCCCTGCGAGGATCACTTCACCATCACTGTCACCACACCGTCGTGCTGACGGAACTCATCTACTACCTCGACGTCTTGTTGTATCAAGAAGGCGAGGGACATCACCGATTTGAACGTGTGCAGAACTCATATACTACCTCGACGCCTTGCTGTATCAAGAAAGTTCGACTACATCAACCGCGTTGTGAAACTCTTCCGCTTACGGTCTATGAGGGTACGTAGACACACTCTCCCTCTCGTTGCTATGCATCTCCATGGATAGATCATTCCGTGTGCGTAGAAGTTTTTTTGTTTTCCATGCAACGTTTCCCTACAGTGGCATCATGAGCCAGGTCTATGCGTAGATGATATGCATGAGTAGAACACAAAGAGTTGTGGGCGGTGATAGTCATACTGCTTACTGCCAACGTCTTATTTTTATTCGGCGGTATTGTGGGTTGAAGCGGCTCGGACCAACCTTACATGTCCACGCACATAAGACCGGTTCCACCGACAGACATGCAACTAGTTTTGTATAAAGGTGGCTGGTGGGTGTCTGTTTCTCCTACTTTAGCTGAATCGAATTTGACTATGGCCGGTCCTTGAAGAAGGTTAAAATAGCAAACTTGACGAAACACCGTTGTGGTTTGATGCATAGGTAATAACAGTTCTTGCTAGAAGCCCGTAGCAGCCACGTAAAACTTGCAACAATGAAGTAGAGGACATCTAACTTGTTTTTGCAGGGCATGTTGTGATATGATATGGTCAAGACATGATGTGATATACGTTAATGTATGAGATGATCATGTTTTGTAAAAGTTATTGGCAATCGGCAGGAGCCTTATGGTTAGGGTTTAGGCGGCGGCGGCTCTAGGCGGCGGCGGCGCTAGGGTTAGGGTTTGGGCAGCGGCGGGGCTGGTTGGGCTGCGGTGGGCTTGGCGACGCGGCTTATAAGGAGGGGCTGGGAGGAGTCTGGGCCAGATACGGCCCGTAGGTCGGTTTCCTTTTTTTAAAATAATTTCGACGTGCAGAAAAAGAAAGAAAAGAAATACTAAACGGACTCCAAAAATCCTGAAATAAATTTTCCCCGTCCTCTAAAAATAGGCCGGACAAGGCGAACATTTATTTGGGCCTAAAATGCAATTTTGATAAACATTTTTTCATAATTCAAATGAAATAGCGATAAAACTCCAAATAAAAATCTTATTCGATTTTAATATTAAATCTCCAATATTTCTTTATTTTGAGGAAGTCATTTTATCCTCTCTCTTTTATTTTTATAAAAGAAATATTTGAAGATAAAATAATTAAAATCAAATGATCCTCTTTTTTTCAAAATTTGAGAAAACTCAAATATGAAAATAACGAAATTCCCAACTCTCTCCGTGGGTCCTTGAGTTGCGTAGAATTTCTAGGATCTAGCCAAACGAATATGCAATAAAATATGATATGCATGAATGATCTATGTATAACATTCCAAATTGAAAATTTGGGATGTTACAAACCTACCCCCCTTAAGATGAATCTCGCCCTCGAGATTCAGGTTGGCTAGAAAATAGGTGTGGGTGGTCTTTGCGAAGATCATCCTCTCGTTCCCAGGTGGCTTCATCCTCAGTATGGTGGCCCCACTGAACTTTGCAAAACTTGATAACCTTGCTGCGAGTAATCCGGCTGGCAAACTCGAGAATCTTGACTGGCTTCTCCTCATAGGTCAAGTCACTATCCAACTGAATCGCTTCCAAGGGCACTGTATCTCTCAGTGGTATATCGGCCATCTCAGCATGACACTTCTTCAACTGTGAAACATGAAACACGTCATGAACTCCTGACAATCCTTCTGGTAACTCCAACTTGTAGGTAACTTCTCCCATGCGTTCCAAAACACGGTATGGTCCTACAAATCTCTGGGCTAACTTTCCCTTAACTCCAAAACGTTTAACACCTCGCAAAGGTGAAACTCGCAAATATGATCTGTCTCCGATTTCATAGACTACCTCCTTGCATTTTGAATCTGCATAACTCTTCTGCCTGGACTGAGCTACCTTCAGTCTATCTCGGATCAGCTTAACCTTCTCTTCTTATTCCTTAATCAAATCTGGTCCAAACAACTTACGGTCTCCAACTTCATCCCACATCAACAACGTCCTACACCTTCTTCCATACAGGGCTTCGAACGGTGCCATCTTCAAACTAGCCTGGTAACTGTTGTTGTATGAGAACTCCGCGTAGGGCAGGTTGTCATCCCAACTAGATCCATAATCTAGTGCACAAGCTCTCAACATATCCTCCAGAATCTGGTTGACTCTCTCGGTCTGTCCATCTGTTTGCGGGTGAAAAGCGGTACTGAACTCCAGTCTGGCTCCCAAAGTTTCATGCAACTGATTCCAAAACTTTGAGGTAAACTGGGTTCCTCTATCTGATATAATGGTCCTCGGAACTCCATGCAAACATACGATCCTGGTCATGTATATCTTGGCCAACTTCGCACTTGTATAGGTGGTTTTCACTGGGATAAAGTGAGCCACTTTGGTCAAGCGATCAACTACTACCCATATAGAATCATATCCTGATTTGGTCCTGGGCAATCCGGTGATGAAATCCATGCCAAGCTTATCCCACTTCCATTCGGGTATCGGCATAGGCTGTAACAATCCTGCTGGCTTTTGATTTTCTGCCTTCACTCTCTGACATACATCACATACGGCTACATACTCGGCAATATCCTTCTTCATACCAGTCCACCATAAATGCTCCTTTAAATCCAAATACATCTTGGTGTTTCCGGGGTGTATCGAGTATGGTGAGTCATGAGCCTCATGAAGTATTAACTTCCTAATCTCTGTGTTATTGGGCACATAAACATAGCCCTCAAACCACAAGGTGTCGTGTTCATCCTCACGAAAACCTTTGGCCTTTCCTTTGCTTATTCTCTCTTTTATCTCGGCAATCTCTTTGTCATCCTTCTGAGCTTCTCAAATCTTTCCTAACAATGTAGACTGAACTTCCATTTTTGCAACGAAACCTCTAGGGACAATCGCCAACCGAAGTTCCCTGAGATCCTCTGCTAACTCCTTTGGCAATCCTGTGCTTACGAGGGTGTTAGCATAACTCTTCCGGCTCAAAGCGTCTGCTACGACATTGGCCTTACCTGGATGATAGTGAAGCTTCATATCATAATCCTTTATAAGCTCCAACCATCTCCTCTGCCTAAGGTTCAGCTCTGTTACGGCATATCTCTCTCAAGGTAGTTTTGGTGATTGATGACAACATGTTTGCGGACTAATCATGTGCTTTGAATTGTTCATAGATTCACCCCTGGCACGAGACGTTTCCTTCCCTTCGGAGTGTCCTTCAAGACGGTGTAGCTCTTTCGTTTCTCTCTCGGTGGACTAGTTGCATAGAGGGCACCGTACTATCAAGAGGGGGTCCGCTGGGGTTTTGCATGGGTGGAATCAACACGTACACATCAGCTTCTCACCCTCCGAGCTTGTCCATTCCTTTCGAGAGGTCTCTCCACTTTTCCTTGTCCTGTCTGGGTCCTAGCGGTAGTACCGCGCAACCTAGCCGTAGTACCACTGAGGAGACACAAGCAGCAGTACTGCTCCACAGCGGTAGTACCGCCCTTGTCTCCACAGTAGTAGTACCGCTGGGGTGCCTGGCACCACCGCCTCGTCCTCAGCCTCATTGGAGAGATTCTCTCTCTCTCTTCAGTGTCCCAGCGATAGTACCGCACTACCAGCGGTAGTACGGCCGAAGGGTCACAAGCGACAGTACCGCTCCACAGCGGTAGTACCGCCCGTGACCCCGCTGCCGTAGTACCGCTGGGCTGTCTGGCTCCTACCGCCTCGACTCGAGGGGTCTTTTTCTCGTGTCGGGTTTTGCGGCACTAGTTGCGGTTGTAGAGGCGGTAGTACCGTTTCAGGAGCGGTAGTACCGCCCCTACCACCACGGTAGTACTGCGTTGGGTCCTACTCCCTACTAGTCTCCTCTGCGCGGTAGTGCCGCTGGCTGGTGCGGCAGTACCGCTGACCTAGCGGTAGTACCGCCCTGTGCGGGGCTGGTTGGTGGGGGGCAACGGTTGGATTGTTGCCCCCACTATAAAAGGGAGTCCCCTTCTTCTCTTTGACCTACCTCTTCCTCCCCCAAGCTCCATTTATTGCTCAAGCTCCATTAAATGCTCCAAGCTCCATTTTCACCCGATCTATCTCTCTAGCCAATCAAACTTGTTGATTTGCTCGGGAGTGGTTGAGAAGGCCCTGATCTACACTTCCACCAAGGGATTTTCTATTCCCCCACTCATCCCTAGCGGATCTTGTTACTCTTGGGTGTTTGAGCACCCTAGACGGTTGAGGTCACCACGGAGCCATAGTCCTTTGTGGTGAAGCTTCGTGGTTTTGTTGGGAGCCTCCGATTAAGTTGTGGAGATTGCCCCAACCTTGTTTGTAAAGGTTCGGTCGCCGCCTTCAAGGGCACCAATAGTGGAATCACGGCATCTCGCATTGTGTGAGGGCGTGAGGAGAATACGGTGGCCCTAGTGGCTTCTTGGGGAGCATCGTGCCTCCACACCGCTCCAACGAAGACGTACTTCCCCTCAAAGGGAAGGAACTTCGGTAACACATCCTCGTCTTCACCGGATCCACTCTTGGTTATCTCTTACCTTTACTTGTGCAAGCTCTTTAGTGTTACTTCTCTTGCTTGCTTGTTGCTTGTTGGTATTGCATCATATAGGTTGCTCACCTAGTTGCACATCTAGACAACCTACTTTGATGCAAAGTTTAATTTGATAAAGAAAAGTTAAAAATTGGTAGTTGCCTATTCACCCCCCCTCTAGTCAACCATATCGATCCTTTCAATTGGTATCAGAGCCTCGTCTCTTTATTAAGGACTTTACCGTCCAAAGAGTATGGTTGATACCGTAGACGGTGTGGAGGAACACTCCGGTGTGAATCCGATCTCGTCCACGGGCGATGGGGGAACCTCGGTCTCTCGTGAGGAATTCAATGTGGCCTTAGAGACATTGAAGACCTCCATGACGACCGAGGTTGAAAGCATGTTTACTAAATTTCTTGAGGGGCTTAAACTTTCCACCGCACCGTTGAAAGTGGGTGATCCCACCAACAAGGTGACGGATGTTATCCCCGACAAGGGGGAAGCTAGTAGTGAAAAGGCTCCATCTTCTAGTGGTAAAAATGGCACCGGCATCTTTGCTCATGTGGAACCACCACTTGTTTATGGTGGACCGGTTCCTTCTACTCATTTGAATCATGCCGGTCCTCCCCCTAAGATTGTGAAAAATGAGGACTTTGATTCTTGGGTTTACCGCTTTAAACGTCATTTAAATCATGTGAACACTAACCTTTGGAGAATCATTGAAGAAGGTTTTTATCCGCATGATCCAAGCAACTTCACTCCTCGAGAAGCCGCGGATAATCAATTCAATGAGAATGCTCTCTTCATCATTCAAGATGCAATTCCACCCGAAGACCTACCTCATCTTCGTCCCTTCGCCTTGGCCAAAGATGCATGGCATTGTGTTGTCTCTCTCTACCGGGGAAGCGCAAGCATTCAACGCTCCAACTATGAAGTGGTGCAAGATGAGGCCGATGAGTTTGCTATGAAAGAAGATGAAGAACCTCGTGAGCTTTATCGGAGAGTAACCAAACTCGCGGTCTCACTACGAGATCACGGGAGCAAGGACACGGATGACAATTGGATCAAGCGCAAATTCCTCAAGGCAATGATGCCCTACCACAAGGCCATGTCCTCCGTCATTCGTCAAAGACCGGACTTCCACACTTTGACCTCAAGCGAAGTGTTGGATGAGTTTGTGGCCATGAACATTTTGGACAAGACCGCCGACAATGCGGTGCTCCGTTCTCAACGGGCAAAGAAGCCTAACCTTGCATTGAAGGCCAAGCTCACCGTTGAAGAAGAAGAAGAGGAAGAAGAGGAGAGCAACCCCGAAGATACGAAGTATGCATATCATGAACACATGGCACTTGCTTCAAGGCAATTTTGGAGCAAGAAAAACTCGAGGCCAAACTTTAGCAAAAACAACTCGAGTGGCACGAGGGGCAAGCAACGTGTAAGGACTTGCTACAATTGCGGCAACGTGAGTCATTTTGTTGCGGAATGCCCGTATGAGAAGAGGGAAGACAATGGTGGCAAGCTCATCCGAAAGGACAAGGCCAAGTCGTTCCCCAACAAGAACAACTTCACCAAGAAGACTCCTCCCAAGGCATTGGTTGTACAAGAAGAGTACAATGAGGATGATGACGATGATGAAGATGATGAGTCGGTTGCCATGGCCTCCGTTGCCATTGCGACGACTTCACGGGTGTCTCTCTTCGACTCACCCAATGAGAGCATCACCGCCAAGTGCCTCATGGCTAAAGCCACCAACAAGGTAACCCCCAATATCAAAACTACCATCATTAATCATCCTTCTCCGACGGATAGCATTAATGAACTTGAGGGAGCTAATGTGGAGGCTAACGAGTTTGAGGCCTTTATGGGCAAACTCAAGGGAAAATCCAAGAAGCACTTTGTTGCTCTCTTGGAACAACTTGGTGAAGCCAATGACATGATCGAGGCTCACGAAGACACCATCACTAAGATGGAAGGGCATAGTCGTGACTATGCCGATGAGATTTCGGATCTTTCCAATGCTCTTGAGGAAGAGCGTGGTCTTCGTTTGGCTCTTGAGGAGTCACACAACGTTGATCATGCTAAGTTAAAGAAAGATTATGATCATGTCCTCATAGTTTCTCATGTGCTAAACTCCGAGAAGGCCGAACTTGAGGTTGATCTTGCTAGACTCAAAGAGGAGTTTGATCTACTTGACAAGGCTCACAAGGTCTTGAAGGGTGCTCATGCTAGCCTCAAAGAGTCTCATGATCAACTTCAAGTAAAGCTAACCAAGGAAAAAGCCACTTTCCCTCGTATGATGTTAATTGATAATGCAAATGCTACTAACCCGTGTTGTGAGCATGTGCATCTCGTTGAGGAGAACGCTAAGCTAAAGGGGCAACTTGAGAGAGGTCTTGCGACTTGCATACAAGGCAAGAAGAACCTCAACGATCTCTTGATCAACCAAAAGGGAGTTGTGGCCAAGGAAGGGGTTGGGTACGTGCCCGACTCCAAGAACAAGAAGAAGAATGACAAGACCAAACGACCTCCTCCTCTCATGCAAACCTTTGTGAAGGAGGGAGAGAGTGCCTCCGAGGAGAAGAAGAAAGAAGGCAATGTCAAGAAGGGCAATGTCACCCCTCCCAACAAAGCCGGCGATTTTAATCCTTCTTATGTGTTATGCCGTGCTAGTGATGGGCATGTTTATGCCAAATTTGTTGGTTCTCCTCATGAATACATTGAATGGTCTATTTGGGTTCCAAAACCCTTGTTACTAACATCAAAGGACCCATTACAAAATGGGTACCTAAAACCAAGCATTGATCTCTTGTAGGTGTTTGCTTCCGGTGGGGGATCATGGTTGCTCGATAGCGGAGCTACAAATCATATGACCGGAAGCAAGGACTTGGTGGTGGACGTGCACAAGGTTCCATCTATGCCCACCAATGTCGAGTGGGGTGACGCCTCATCTTCTAAGGTATTGGGACTTGGCAAGGTGGTCATCTCTCATGATCTCACGATCGAGAAGGTCATGCTTGTTGAGTCCCTTGCATACAATTTACTTTCCGTTCGTCAACTTGCAATCATGGGCTTTGCCACTTTCTTTGATATCGATACCGTGGCCCTCTTGTGGAGCAAGACTCTTAAAGTAGCCTTTGTTGGGCATGTCGAGAACGGTCTATATGTGATTAACTTTTCGGAGCGACCCACTAAGACCGCGACATGCCTAATGGCTAAAGTTGATGTGGGATGGCTTTGGCATCGCCGTTTAGCCCATGTCAATATGAGATCTTTGCAAAGTCTCCTCAAGGGGGACCATGTCCGTGGACTAACGAATGTTAGTTTTGCTAAAGATCGTGCTTGCAGTGCCTGTATCGAAGGAAAGCTACATGAGAAGGCTCACCCTCCCACGACTATCATTTATTCGAAGAGGCCTTTGGAGCTCCTTCACATGGATCTCTTTGGGCCTCCATCCTTCGATAGTCTTGGAGGTAGGAAGTATTGCTTGGTGATTGTGGATGACTACTCAAGGTACACGTGGGTGTATTTCTTCAAGAGGAAGAGCGAGACCCAACAAACCGTCATTGACTTTGCAAATGAAGCACAACGTCAACACAATGCAAAGATCTTGACAATAAGAAGTGACAACGGCACCGAGTTCAAGAACTACACCTTGGATGAGTTTCTTAGTGATGAGGGAATCAAGCATCAATATTCCGCACCCTACACCCCTCAACAAAACGGTGTTGCGGAGAGGAAGAACCGGACGTTGATGGATGCGGCAAGGACCATGATGGCGGAGTTCAAGTCTCCGTACAACTTTTGGGCCGAAGCCATCAACACCGCGTGTCATGCATCCAATCGGCTCTACCTCCGCAAGGGCTTGAACAAGACTCCATATGAGATACTCACCGGTAACAAGCCCAATCTCAAGTACTTCCGGGTATTCGGGTGTAAGTGTTTCATTCTCAAGAAAGGTGTTCGGTTGTCTAAATTTGAGGCTAGAGCTTATGAGGGCATATTTGTTGGCTATGCTACAAACTCTCATGCTTACCGTGTCCTCAATAAATCCACGGGACTTATTGAGGAGACGTGTAACGTGGAGTTTGATGAGAATAACGGCTCCCAAGTGGAGCAAAGTGGCACTTGTGATGTAGGTGATGAAATTCCTCCCCAAGCCATAAGAAGAATGGGTGTTGGCTTTATCCTACCCATTGAGGAACCCCTTGTGGCCGAAGGAGAAGGACAAAGCTCCACTCAAGTGGAGCCATCACCAACCCAAGGCCCACACGCTTCCGAAGAACAACATGAAGGCCCTCATCCTCAAGAACATGACCAAGGGCAAGATCACGCTCAAGACGGTGTTGACACATCAAGTGATGCCCAAGGTCAAGTTCTCTCCTCCGAGCAAGTTCAAGAACAAGAACAAGCCCAAGACGACGCTCAAGATGATCAAGTGACCACTCCTCGTCTCACCCCCGAGGAGGAATTAGAGCGTCGTGCCGCCAAGGTTGCTTCCAAGCTCTCCACCAAGGATCATCTCATGACGAATGTGCTTGGAAGCTTAAGAAAGGGGGTAAGCACTCGTAGACAATTAGCAAATTATTGTGAGCATCACGCGTTTGTCTCTTGTGTGGAACCCCACAAGGTCTATGAAGCGCTAGAAGATCCGGATTGGCTCAATGCCATGCATGAAGAACTCAACAACTTCGAGCGCAACAAAGTGTGGAGATTGGTGCCAAGACCAACCGGGAATCACAATGTCATAGGAACCAAGTGGATATTTAAGAACAAGCAAGATGCCCATGGGATTATCATTCGCAACAAGGCTCGTTTGGTAGCACAAGGCTACTCCCAAGTCGAGGGTATCGACTACGGTGAAACCTTTGCTCCCGTTGCTCGTCTTGAATCCATTCGCATGTTGATTGCATATGCTTCTCATCATAACTTTAAGTTACAACAAATGGATGTGAAGAGTGCTTTTCTTAATGGTCCTATTAATGAGTTGGTTTACGTCAAGCAACCCCCCGGGTTCGAGGATCCCTACTTTCCCGATCATGTGTATCAACTCGATAAGGCACTCTATGGCCTTAAACAAGCCCCACGTGCGTGGTATGACCACCTTACCGAGTTGTTACAAGACCGTGGTTTTGAAGTTGGGCTAATCGACCCCACTCTTTTTACTAAGAAGGTCAAAGGGGAGTTGTTTGTGTGCCAATTATACGTTGATGATATTATCTTTGGTTCTCCTAACAAAGCTTTCAATGAGGAATTTGCCGCTCTCATGACCTCAAAGTTCGAGATGTCCTCCATGGGAGAGTTGAAGTTCTTTCTAGGGTTCGAAGTGAAGCAAAGAAGAGAAGGAACCTTCATCAATCAATCCAAATACACTCAAGACATGCTCAAGAGATTCAAGCTAAGTGACGTCAAGCCGGCTTCCACTCCAATGCCCACCAAGTGCCAACTTGACTTAGATCCCAATGGTAAAGTGGTGGATCAAAAGGTATATCGTTCCATGATTGGATCCTTGCTTTACCTTTGTGCATCTAGACCGGACATCATGTTGAGTGTGGGAATTTGTGCACGGTTTCAAGCCGCACCTAAGGAAAGTCACTATGTGGCGGTCAAACGAATCTTTCGATATTTGGCTCATACCCCAAACTTTGGCTTATGGTACCCAAGAGGATCAAACTTCAAGCTTGTAGGGTACTCGGATTCCGATTGGGCGGGAGACAAAGTGGATAGGAAGTCCACTTCCGGAGGGTGCCAATTCCTTGGTTGCTCTTTGGTAAGTTGGTCTTCCAAAAAGCAAAGTTGTGTGTCTCTCTCGTCCACTGAGGCGGAGTATGTTGCCGCCGGTAGTTGTTGTGCACAACTCCTATGGATGAGGCAAACTTTAAAGGATTATGGTGTCACTTGTGACAAAGTGCCTCTTTGGTGTGACAATGAAAGTGCCATCAAGATCTCTCTCAACCCGGTGCAACACTTCAAGACGAAGCATATTGAGATTCGGTATCACTTCATCCGGGATCACATTAGGCGAGGAGAGATCGAGCTCAACTATGTCAACACTCATGACAACCTTGCAGATATTTTCACGAAGCCCTTGGATGAAGCAAGATTTCGCGAGTTAAGGCATGAGCTAAATATCATTGATTCGAGCAATGTGGCTTGAACCCTTGCACACCCCACCACGCTCAATTTGTTGTCTAGTTTAGGTGTAGGCATGGACATAGGGGGAGTGTTGTTCTCTCAATGAACTCTCCCTCCCCCCATTATGCATAAATTGATCAAGTCTTTCACTTTAGCCATTGTTGATGGTACTTGTGTTTCAAAGACGAGTTTTGGTCATGGGCCCAAGGTTAAAATCTTCGCGGCGCCATACCTCTTGACTCAAACATAGGTGGCCTCGGCCACCGCCCTCTTTTGAAGAGGTGTGTCTTGGTCGTTTGCTGGTGTGCTCTCTTTTCTTGCCGTTTTGTCTTTCCTTCGAGCAAAAGCCTTGTTTGTTTGGTTGCCGTGGCGTGCTGGGCGGTACTACCGCTGGTGGTGCGCGGTACTACCGCTCATAAGCGGTACTACCGCCCCCAGCACGGTACTACCGCTGAGGGACGGGACCAGGGGGTTATATCGGGGCAGGGGGAGGTTTCTTCTCCCCCATACCCATTCGCTTCGCCCCCTCTTTCCTCTTCCTCTCTCCAGCCTCCACTCGCCGCGGGAGGGCTCCGGCGGATCTCCGTCTCCGGGGCGTCCCTCTCCATTTCCTTTGGTGGAGTCGATCCCCACCCCGTTCTCTTGCCATGGATGCCGGTATTGCCCCGTTCCTTCTTTCCTTTTGTCTCGTTTTCAGATCTTGTTTCTTAGGGGCAATGGTGGTTGCATGTCTAGATTTTTGGCTAAATCTAGGCTTGAGTTGGTTGGAGAAGGCAACTAGACTATCTCGATTAGAGTTTGGTAGGAATATTTTTGAATTTGGCAGGCCGGTAGTGCCGGATCTGACCACGGTAGTAGGAAACCGCTGTTTCTCCGCCTCGTGTTGTAGGAAACTGCTGTTTCTCCGCCTTGAGCCGTACTACCGCTCTCGTTGGAGCAGTACTACCGCTTGGGCTCGAGCAGTACTACCGCTCTCATTGGAGCGGTACTACCGCTTGACCTCGAGCGGTACTACCGCTCTCTTTGGGCCGGTACTACCGCTTTGGCGGTACTACCGCGGGCATGTCACGGTACTACCGCTGCATGCCAAACTCCATCAAATTCCTACCTTACCTTGATTATTTTTGTTGTGTTTGTTGGCTTATGCTCGTTCTTTCTGGTTGTTTTGCGTGTTCTTGTGTTTGGCTCCAGGTGATGACCCTTCTGAGCATCAAGCTCGTCGTATCAACCCCGGGCGTGCAACATCAAAACGCTACCGCACCTCTGAGCCAGCCGGTGGTTCCTCGAGCACCCAACCGCCCCCAGCAAGTGCATCTGCAAGTGTTCCTCCACCTCCTCAGCAATCAAAGAGATCCGCCAACAAGCCAAAAGGGAAGACTGTGACTGAGATGACCAACAAGGAGTTTTGGGAGAAGCGTCGCCGCAACCCCTATGCGGTGGACCAAGAACCCACTTTGGTCAACCTCCCGTTCTGGAACCGTTTTCAGTTTGCCATCTACTTTGATGTGATCAAGGCCAAGAAGAATCTCTTTGTTGATGTTCGCTCCATTGACACTGATGCTATGGAGAAGGACCCGGAGTACTTTGGCGAAGCCCTTCAGATGTGCACTCAGCTGAACATTCTCAGGATCATGCAATTCAACAAGGATTTCGATGCGGATTTGGTGGCTCAATTCTATGCCACCGTCCATCTTGGGATGGATGTCGACAGGACTCTGACATGGATGACCAATGGCAAGCTGCTTTCCGTCAAGTGGAAGGCTTTCATGGAGTTACTTGATGTGGTGGATCACGGGCTTGAGACTCCTGTCGGTTTCCGCCCTCACCGCAATGCTACGTCCACCCACAAGCAAGCCCTTTGGCCCTACTGCACTGTGAAAGTTCACCCAGTAACTGAGAAGAAGACCTATGAGCTGTCTCCGTATCTGGACATTCTTCATCATCTTCCATGAGACTCTCTTCCCTCGGATCGGGAATCTGGATATGGTCCACTCTTACCTCGTGGACATGCTCCTTTTCTGTCAGCATGAGAAGGAAGCAAGCACTGGAGAGAGCCTGGATATTTCTCATGTCATGTGGTCTGAACTTCTCTCTGCCGTGTCTAAGTGCAAGTGCCCGATATATGGTCCATTCATCATGAGGCTCATTGAGAGGGCCTGGGCACAGACCTATCCCAGAGTGTTGCTAGAGACTGGAGACTTGGTTTCTCATGAGGTCAAGCGTCTGAGGAAGAAGGACAATTGGGTCACCCCAGCGCCTCAAACAGGGGGTCCGTCTGCTGCTGCTACTGCTGCCATGGAGACCGAGGGTGGGGCAGCCACTGATGATCACAAGGAGGATATTGGCCCCTCTAATGCTGAACCCTCGTGGACGAAGAAGCTTAAAAACAAGTTGAAGAAGCTTTTCTGCATGGAGTCTCATGGTCAGTATATGACTCATGTGGCGGAGAAGCATGCCAGGATGCGCCACAAGGAGCTCATGCGTTAGTTGGGAGCGACAGTTGCCAGTGGTTCTGAGGGTCATATCACTGAAGAAGAGGAGTGGATTCATCAGCACTGCCCTTGGACCGACTCCGACGCTGAGCAGTTTTCGACCAACGACGGAGATGCAGACGATCACGCTGAGATTTGATGTTTCGAGATCCTCAGCTTGCCATCACCTGGGGTTGTAGCGTCGCTCTTTTCCCTTTTTGGTGTCTCGCTGCCAAAGGGGGAGAGAGTGTAGGGATTTGTGTCGTGCTTTGTGTTTGTCGTCTTGTGTTTTCTTGTGTGTTCTCTCGGTGTCTTTGTTTGGTTTGGTTTGGTGCCCGTGAGACCTAAGTTCTAGACATATGGTGTGAGACATATGCTCCCTATCGCTACCTTATTACTTATGTCTATTCAGTACTGTAGTTTATTATGAGTTGCATGCTTGTCCTGTTTATTCTCTTCTCTCATATATCTTGTGCTTAGATTGTGCTTAGAATTGTTGGACTATAAAATATAGGGGGAGTGTTGATCCGGATGTGTGTGTCTTGCTTTCCGAATGCTCCTCTAACTAGGTGCACACATTCTGGGGGAGCCCGTCTATATTTTGTAGTTCTTAGTTTTCTTCATTTATTTCTTTTCCTTGCGCAAATCCCTAGTTGTCATCAATCCACCAAAAAGGGGGAGATTGTTACGGCATATCTCTCTCAAGGTAGTTTTGGTGATTGATGACAACATGTTTGCGGACTAATCATGTGCTTTGAATAGTTCACAGATTCACCCCTGGCACGAGACGTTTTCTTCCCTTCGGAGTGTCCTTCAAGACGGTGTAGCTCTTTCGTTTCTCTCTCGGTGGACTAGTTGCGTAGAGGGCACCGTACTATCAAGAGGGGGTCCGCTGGGGTATTGCATGGGTGGAATCAACACGTACACATCAGCTTCTCACCCTCCGAGCTTTTCCATTCCATTGTAGAGATCTCTCCTCTTTTCCTTGTCCTGTCTGGGTCCCAGCGGTAGTACCGCGCAACCCAGCGTAGTACCGCTGAGGAGCCACAAGCGGCAGTACCGCTCCACAGCGGTAGTACCGCCCGTGGCTCCACAGCAGTAGTACCGCTGGGGTGCCTGGCACCACCGCCTCGTCCTCAGCCTCTTTGGAGAGATTCTCTCTCTCTCTTCAGTGTCCCAGCGGTAGTACCGCACTACCAGCGGTAGTACGGCCGAAGGGTCACAAGCGGCAGTACCGCTCCACAGCGGTAGTACCGCCCGTGACCCCGCTGCCGTAGTACCGCTGGGCTGTCTGGCTCCTACCGCCTCGACTCGAGGGGTCTTTTTCTCGTGTCGGGTTTTGCGGCACTAGTTGCGGTTGTAGAGGCGGTAGTACCGTTCCAGGAGCGGTAGTACCGCCCCTACCACCGCGGTAGTACCGCGTTGGGTCCTATTCCCTACTAGTCTCCTCTGCGCGGCAGTGCCGCTGGCTGGTGCGGCAGTACCGCTGACCTGGCGGTAGTACCGCCCCCTCTCAGCGGTAGTACCGCCCTGTGCGGGGCTGGTTGGTGAGGGGCAACGGTTGGATTGTTGCCCCCACTATAAAAGGGAGTCCCCTTCTTCTCTTTGACCTACCTCTTCCTCCCCCAAGCTCCATTTATTGCTCAAGCTCCATTAAATGCTCCAAGCTCCATTTTCGCCCGATCTATCTCTCTAGCCAATCAAACTTGTTGATTTGCTCGGGAGTGGTTGAGAAGGCCCCGATCTACACTTCCACCAAGGGATTTTCGATTCCCCCACTCATCCCTAGCGGATCTTGTTACTCTTGGGTGTTTGAGCACCCTAGACGGTTGAGGTCACCACGGAGCCATAGTCCATTGTGGTGAAGCTTCGTGGTTTTGTTGGGAGCCTCCGATTAAGTTGTGGAGATTGCCCCAACCTTGTTTGTAAAGGTTCGGTCGCTGCCTTCAAGGGCACCAATAGTGGAATCAGGCATCTCGCATTGTGTGAGGGCATGAGGAGAATACGGTGGCCCTAGTGGCTTCTTGGGGAGCATCGTGCCTCCACACCGCTCCAACGGAGACGTACTTCCCCTCAAATGGAAGGAACTTCGGTAACACATCCTCATCTTCACCGGATCCACTCTTGGTTATCTCTTACCTTTACTTGTGCAAGCTCTTTAGTGTTACTTCTCTTGCTTGCTTGTTTGCTTGTTGGTATTGCATCATATAGGTTCCTCACCTAGTTGCACATCTAGACAACCTACTTTGATGCAAAGTTTAATTTGATAAAGAAAAGTTAAAAAAATTGGTAGTTGCCTATTCACCCCCCTCTAGTCAACCATATCGATCCTTTCAAGCTCCTTCTGTGTGAAAATGTACTTCAAACTCTTATGATCCGTGTACACATCACAACGGTTTCCAATAAGGTAATGTCTCCAAGTCTTCAACGCATGCACTACGGCAACCAACTCCAAATCATGCGTGGCATAATTTAACTCATGCGGTTTCAGTTGTCGCGAGGCATACGAAAAAACTCTTCTGTCCTGCATCAGTACTCCTCCAAGTCCTAAGCGAGACGCAACGCAATATACTTGGAAATCCTTGTGTATATCCGGCAGAATCAACACTGGGGCTGTAGTCAGACGTTTCTTTAACTCCTGAAAACTCGCCTCACACTCTTTTGTCCATCTAAATTTGGTATCCTTCTTCAATAACTCCGTCATTGGTTTCGTAATCTTGGAAAAAATTCTCAATGAATCTCTGATAGTATCCTGCGAGTCCAAGAAAACTGCGGATCTCGCTAACTGAAGTGGGTGCCAACCATTCAGTGACTGACTGAACCTTGGTGGGGTCTACTGCTATACCTTCTCCTGATATAACATGTCCAAGGAATCCAACTTCCTTCAACCAAAACTCACATTTGCTGAACTTGGCGTACAACTGATGTTCCCTGAGTTTCTCGAGAACTAAACGCAAATGCTCCTTGTGCTCCACTTCATTCTTCGAGTATACCATTATATCATGAATGAACACCACAACAAACTTACCCAAATATTCCATGAACACCTTGTTCATCACGCTCATGAAATAGGCAGGGGCGTTAGTCAGTCCAAATGACATGAGCGTATACTCATATAACCCATACCTTATGGTAAATGCGGTTTTAGGTATATCCTTCTCCCGGATCTTCAACTGGTGATATCCTGATCACAGATCGATCTTCGGAAACACCTTAGCTCCTTGCAACTGGTCAAACAAATCATTGATCATCGGCAGTGGGTATTTGTTCTTGATCGTCACCTCATTCAACTCATGATAATCAACAACCATCCTTAGAGACTTATCCTTCTTCTCAACCAAAAGCACTAGGGCTCCCCATGGTGATCAGCTCCGTCGGATGTAACCTTTCTCCAATAAATCCTTGATCTGCTTCTTAATCTCCTCCAGATCATTTACGGGCATCCGGTTGGGTCTCTTTGATATCGGCCCTGTACCTGGCAATAGCTCTATCAAAAACTCGATGTCTCGATCCGGTGGCATGCCTGGTAACTCCTCTGGAAAAACATATGGGTAATCCTTCACTAAGGCACTTCCTCCTGAACAACTCCTGTGAGGGTATTTACTTGGCTCCTCCTAGGCGCATGCCTAGATACATACTTGATCCTTTTTCCCTTCGGGGTGGTGAGTGATACGTCTCCAATGTATCTATATTTTTTTATTGCTCCATGCTATATTATCTACTGTTTTGGACATTATTGGGCTTTATTATCCACTTTTATATTATTTTTGTGACTAACCTATTAACCGGAGGCCCAGCCCAGAATTGCTGTTTTTTGCCTGTTTTAGGGTTTCGAAGAAAAGGAATATCAAACGGAGTCCAAACGGAATGAAACCTTTGGGAACGTGATTTTCTCAATGAACAAGACCCAGGAGACTTGGACCCTACATCAAGACACAAAAAGAGGAGGCCATGAGGTAGGGGGCGCGCCTACCCCCCCTGGGCGCACCCTCCATCCTCGTGGGCCCCTCGTGGCTCCACCAACATACTTCTTCCTCCTATATATATCCATATACGCCGAAACATCCAGGAGCACCACGAAACCCTATTTGCACCACCGCAACCTTCTGTACCCAAGAGATCCCATCTTGGGGCCTTTTCTAGAGCTCCGCCGGAGGGGGAATCAATCACGGAGGGCTTGTACATCAACACCATAGCCTCTTCGATGATATGTGAGTAGTTTACTTCAGACCTTCGGGTCCATAGTTATTTTCTAGATGGATTCTTCTCTCTCTTTGGATCTCAATACAATGTTCTCTTTGATCTTCTTGGATATCTATTTGATGTAACTCTTTTTGCGGTGTGTTTGTCGAGATCCGATGAATTGTGGGTTTATGATCAAGTTTATCTATGAACAATATTTGATTCTTCTCTGAAATCTTTTATGTATGATTGGTTATCTTTGCAAGTCTCTTCGAATTATCGGTTTGATTTGGCCTACTAGATTGATCTTTCTTGCAATGGGAGAAGTGCTTAGCTTTGGGTTCAATCTTGCGGTGTCCTTTCCCAGTTACAGCAGGGGCAGCAAGGCACGTATTGTATTGTTGCCATCGAGGATAAAAAGATGGGGTTTATATCATATTGCTTGAGTTTATCCCTCTACATCATTTTATCTTGCCTAATGCGTTACTCTGTTCTTATGAACTCAATACTCTAGATGCATGCTAGATAGCGGTCGATGTGTGGAGTAATAGTAGTAGATGTAGAATCATTTCGGTCTACTTGTCGCGGACGTGATGCCTATATACATGATCATGCCTAGATATTCTCAGAATTATGCACTCTTCTATCAATTGCTCGACAGTAATTCACCCACTGTAATACTTATGCTATCTTGAGAGAAGCCACTAGTGAAACCTATGGCCCCCAGGTCTATTTTCCATCATATAAGTTTCCAATCTATTTTACTTTGCAATCTTTACTTTCAATCTATATCATAAAAATACCAAAAATATTTATCTTATTATTATTGTCTCTATCAGATCTCACTCTCATAAGTGACCGTGAAGGGCTTCACAACCCCTTTATCACGTTGGTTGCGAGGTTCTTATTTGTTTGTGTAGGTACGAGGGACTAGCATGTGGTCTCCTACTGGATTGATGCCTTTGTTCTCAAAAACTGAGGGAAATACTTACGCTACTTTGCTGCATCATCCTTCCCTCTTCAAGGGAAAACCAACGCAGTGCTCAAGAGGTAGCAAGAAGGATTTCTAGCGCCGTTGCCGGGGAGGCTTACACCAAGTCAAGTCAAGATTCAATCTGCCGCCAACGTGCGATTTCTGGCGCCGTTGCCGGGGAGATCTATGCACAAGTCAAGACATACCAAGTACCCATCACAAACTCTTATCCCTTGCATTACATTATTTTCCATTTGCCTCTCCCCCACTTCACCCTTGCCATTTTATTCACCCTCTTTTCTGCTCGCCTCTTTTTCGTTTGCCTCTTTTCTGCTTGCTTCTTGTGTCCTTGTGTGTTGGATTATTTGTCATGATGGCTCAAGATAATACTAAATTGTGTGACTTTTCCAATACCAACAATAATGATTTTATTAGCACTCCGATTGCTCCTCTTACCGATGCTGAATCTTGTGAGATTAATACTGCTTTGCTGAATCTTGTCATGAAAGATCCGTTTTCTGGCCTTCCTAGTGAAGATGTCGCTACCCATCTAAATAGCTTCGTTGATTTGTGTGATATGCAAAAGAAGAAAGATGTGGATAATGATATTGTTAAATTGAAGCTATTTCCTTTTTCACTTAGAGATCGTGCTAAAGCTTGGTTTTCTGTTTGCCTAAAAATAGTATTGATTCATGGAACAAGTGCAAAGATGCTTTTATCTCTAAGTATTTTCCTCCCGCTAAGATCATCTCTCTTAGAAACGATATTATGAATTTTAAGCAACTTGATCATGAACATGTTGCACAAGCTTGGGAGAGGAATGAAATTAATGATACATAATTGCCCTACTCATGGTTTGAAATTTGTGGATGATTATACAAAATTTTATGCCGGATTGAATTTTGCTTCTAGAAATCTTTTAGATTCGGCCGCGGGAGGCACTTTTATGGAAATCACTTTAGGAGAAGCTACTAAACTCCTAGATAATATTATGGTTAATTATTCTCAATGGCATACTGAAAGATCTACTAATAAAAAGGTGCATGCGATAGAAGAAATTAATGTTTTGAGTGGAAAGATGGATGAACTTATGAAATTATTTGCTAATAAGAGTGTTTCTTCTGATCCTAATGATATGCCCTTTGTCTACTTTGATTGAGAATAATAATGAATCTATGGATGTGAATTTTGTTGGTAGGAACAATTTTGGTAACAACTCGTATAGAGGAAATTTTAATCCTAGGCCTTATCCTAGTAATCCCTCTAATAATTATGGTAATTCCTACAACAATTCTTATGGAAATTATAATAAGATGCCCTCTGATTTTGAATCTAATATTAAAGAATTTATTACTTCTCAAAAGAATTTCAATGCTTTGATTGAAGAAAAATTGCCTAAGATTAATGAGTTGGCTAGGAACGTGGATAGAATTTCTCTTGATGTTGATTCTTTGAAACTTAGATTTATTCCACCTAAGCATGATATCAGTGAGTATATCAAAGCCACGAGAATTTCCATTGATGAGTGCAAAGAAAGAACCACTAGGATGCGTGCTAAAAAAGATTGCTTCAGAAAAGCGTGTTCTTCTAGTTTTGATGATAATAAGGATGAAGATCTAAAAGTGATTGATGTGTATCCTATTAAATCTTTGTTTTGGATTATGAATCTTGATAATGATGGGACTGGAGATGAGTCAACTTTAATTAAAATGTGTCCCAATGATTCAAAGTTTTTAGATCTTGATGCAAAAACTGGTAAAAGTGGGATTGATGAGGTCAAAACTTTACATAGCAATCAACCCACTATTTTGGATTTCAAGGAATTTAATTATGATAATTGTTCTTTAATAGATTGTATTTCCTTGTTACAATCCGTGCTAAATTCTCCGCATGCTTATAGTCAAAATAAAGCTTTACTAAACATATCGTTGATGCCTTTGATGCAATCTTATGAAGAAAAACTTGAATTGGAAGTTTCTATCCTAGAAAACTTTATGATGAGTGGGAACCAACTATTAAAATTAAAATTAAAGATCATGAATGCTATGCTTTATGTGATTTGGGTGCTAGTGTTTCCACGATTCCAAAGACTTTGTGTGATTTGTTAGGTTTTCCGTGAATTTGATGATTGCTCTTTAAACTTGCACCTTGCGGATTCCACTATTAAGAAACCTATGGGAAGAATTAATGATGTTCTTATTGTTGCAAATAGGAATTATGTGCCCGTAGATTTCATTGTTCTTGACATAGATTGCAATCCTTCATGTCCTATTATTCTTGGTAGACCTTTCCTTAGAACGATTGGTGCAATTATTGATATGAAGGAAGGGAATATTAGATTCCAATTTCATTAAGGAAAGGCATGGAACACTTTCCTAGAAAGAAAATTAAATTACCTTATGAATCTATTATGAGAGCTACCTATGGATTGCATACCAAAGATGATAATACATAGAACTATTCTTGCCTTTATGCCTAGCTAGGGGCGTTAAACGATAGCGCTTGTTGGGAGGGAACCCAATTTTATTTTTGTTTATTGCTTTTTTGTTATGTTTAGTAATAAATAATTCATCTAACCTCTGTTTATATGTGGTTTTATGCTTTTAATTAGTGTTTGTGCCAAGTAGAACCTTTGGGAAGACTTGGGGAAAGTCTTTGCGATCTTGCTGTAAAAAACAGAAACTTTTGCGCTCACGAGATTTGCTGCCATTTTTTACTGGAGAGTTTCTTAGGTTGATTCTTTTTGAAGATGATTAATAGATAAATTACTCGCGTACAGAAATTTATTTTAGAATTTTTGGGGTTACAGAAGTATTCTAAACCTACAGATTACTACAGACTGTTCTGTTTTTGACAGATTCTGTTTTTCGTGTGTTGTTTGCTTATTTTGATGAATTTATGGCTAGTAAAATAGTTTATAAACCATAGAGAAGTTGGAATACAGTAGGTTTAACACCAATATAAATAAAGAATGAGTTCATTACAGTACCTTGAAGTGGTCTTTTGTTTTCTTTCGCTAACGGAGCTCACGAGATTTTCTACTTTGAGTTTTGTGTTGTGAAGTTTTCAAGTTTTGGGTAAAGATTTGATGGATTATGGAACAAGGAGTGGCAAGAGCCTAAGCTTGGGGATGCCCATGGCACCCCCAAGATAATCTAAGGACACCTAAAAGCCAAAGCTTGGGGATGCCCCGGAAGGCATCCCCTCTTTCGTCTACTTCTATCGGTAACTTTACTTGGAGCTATATTTTTATTCGCCACATGATATGTGTTTTGCTTGGAGCGTCTTGTATGATTTGAGTCTTTACTTTTTAGTTTACCACAATCATCCTTGCTGTACACACCTTTTGAGAGAGCCATACATGATTTGGAATTTGTTAGAATACTCTATGTGCTTCGCTTATATCTTTTGAGTTATATAGTTTTGCTCTAGTACTTCACTTATATCTTTTAGAGCACGGTGGTGGATTTGTTTTATAGAAACTATTGATCTCTCATGCTTCACTTAGATTATTTTGAGAGTCTTAAATAGCATGGTAATTTGCTTAAATAATCCTAATATGCTTGGTATTCAAGAATAGTAAAAAACTTCCTTATGAGTGTGTTGAATGCTATGAGAAGTTTGATGCTTGATAATTGTTTTGAAATATGAAGATGGTGATATTAAAGTTATGCTAGTTGAGTAGTTGTGAATTTGAGAAATACTTGTGTTAAAGTTTGTGATTCCCGTAGCATGCACGTATGGTGAACCGTTATGTGATGAAGTCGGAGCATGATTTATTTTTTGATTGTCTTCCTTATGAGTGGCGGTCGGGGACGAGCGATGGTCTTTTCCTACCAATCTATCCCCCTAGGAGCATGCGCGTAATACTTTGCTTTGATAACTTGTAGATTTTTGCAATAAGTATATGAGTTCTTTATGACTAATGTTGAGTCCATGGATTATACGCACTTTTCTCACCCTTCCACCTTTGCTAGCCTCTCTAATACCGCGCACCTTTCGCCGGTATCATACACCCACCATATACCTTCCTCAAAACAGCCACCATACCTACCTATTATGGCATTTCCATAGCCATTCCGAGATATATTGCCATGCAACTTTCCACCGTTCCGTTTATTATGACACACTCCATCATTGTCATATTGCTTAGCATGATCATGTAGTTGACATCGTATTTGTGGCAAAGCCACCATTCATAATTCTTTCATACGTGTCACTCTTGATTCATTGCATATCCCGGTACACCGCCGGAGGCATTCATATAGAGTCATATTTTGTTCTAAGTATCGAGTTGTAATTGTTGAGTTGTAAGAAAAATAAAAGTGTGATGATCATCATTATTAGAGCATTGTCCCAGTGAGGAAAGGATGATGGAGACTATGATTCCCCCACAAGTCGGGATGAGACTCCGGACGAAAAATAAAAAAAAGGAGAGAAAGAAAAGAGGCCATAAAAAAAGGGAGAAAAGGCCCAAATAAAAAATAAAGAAATGAGAGAAAAAGAGAGAAGGGACAATGTTACTATCCTTTTACCACACTTGTGTTTCAAAGTAGCACCATGATATTCATGATAGAGAGTCTCCTATGTTATCACTTTCATATACTAGTGGGAATTTTTCATTATAGAACTTGGCTTGTATATTCCAATGATGGGCTTCCTCAAAATGCCCTAGGTCTTCATGAGCAAGCAAGTTGGATGCACACCCACTTAGTTTCTTTTGTTGAGCTTTCATATACTTATAGCTCTAGTGCATCCGTTGCATGGCAATCCCTACTCACTCTCATTGATATCTCTTGATGGGCATCTCCATAGCCCGTTGATACACCTAGTTGATGTGAGACTATCTTCTCCCTTTTTGTCTTCTCCACAACCACCATTCTATTCCACTTATAGTGCTATATCCATGGCTCACGCTCATGTATTGCGTGAAGATTGAAAAAGTTTGAGAACACCAAAAGTATGAAACAATTGCTTGGCTTGTCATCGGGGTTGTGCATGATTTAAATATTTTGTGTGGTGAAGATGGAGCATAGCCAGACTATATGATTTTGTAGGGATAACTTTCTTTGGCCATGTTATTTTGAGAAGACATAATTGCTTTGTTAGTATGCTTGAAGTATTATTATTTTTATGTCAATATTAAACTTTTGTCTTGAATCTTTCGATCTGAATATTCATACCACAATTAAGAAGAATTACATTAAAATTATGCCAAGTAGCACTCCGCATCAAAAATTCTGTTTTTATCATTTACCTACTCGAGGACGAGCAGGAATTAAGCTTGGGGATGCTTGATACGTCTCCAACGTATCTATAATTTTTGATTGCTCCATGCTATATTATCTAGTGTTTTGGACATTATTGGGCTTTATTATCCACTTTTATATTATTTTTGGGACTAACCTATTAACCGGAGGCCCAACCCAGAATTGCTGTTTTTTTGCCTATTTTAGGGTTTCGAAGAAAAGGAATATCAAACGGAGTCCAAACGGAATGAAACCTTCGGGAACGTGATTTTCTCAACGAACAAGACCCAGGAGACTTGGACCCTACGTCAAGACACAAAAGAGGAGGCCACGAGGTAGGGGCGCGCCTACCCCCCAGGCGCGCCCTCCACCCTCGTGGGCCCCCTGTTGCTCCACCGACGTACTCCTTCCTCCTATATATACCTACGTACCCCCAAACGATCAGATACGGAGCCAAAACCCTAATTCCACCGCCGTAACTTTCTGTATCCACGAGATCCCATCTTGGGGCCTGTTCCGGAGCTCCGCCGGAGGGGGCATCGATCACGGAGGGCTTCTACATCAACACCATAGCCCCTCCGATGAAGTGTGAGTAGTTCACCTCAGACCTACGGGTCCATAGTTAGTAGCTAGATGGCTTCTTCTCTCTTTTTGGATCTCAATACAATGTTCTCCCCCTCTCTTGTGGTGAACTATTCGATGGAATCTTCTTTTTGCAGTGTGTTTGTTGAGACCGATGAATTGTGGGTTTATGATCAAGTCTATCTATGAACAATATTTGAATCTTCTCTGAATTCTTTTATGTATGATTGGTTATCTTTGCAAGTCTCTTCGAATTATCAGTTTGGTTTGGCCTACTAGATTGATCTTTCTTGCAATGGGAGAAGTGCTTAGCTTTGGGTTCAATCTTGCGGTGTCCTTTCCCAGTGACAGTAGGGGCAGCAAGGCACGTACTGTATTGTTGCCATCGAGGATAACAAGATGGGGTTTTCATCATATTGCATGAGTTTATCCCTCTACATCATGTCATCTTGCTTAAGGCGTTACTCTATTTTCATTAACTTAATACTCTAGATGCATGCTGGATAGCGGTCGATGAGTGGAGTAATAGTAGTAGATGCAGGCAGGAGTCGGTCTACTTATCTCGGACGTGATGTCTATATACATGATCATACCTAGATATTCTCATAACTATGCTCAATTCTGTCAATTGCTCAACAATAATTTGTTCACCCACCGTAGAATGCTTATGCTCTTGAGAGAAGCCACTAGTGAAACCTATGCCCCCCAGGTCTATCTTCATTATATTAATCTCCCAATACTTAGTTATTTCCTTTGCTTTTACTTTTCTTTTATTTTACTTTGCATCTTTATCATAAAAATACCAAAAATATTATCTTATCATATCTATCAGATCTCACTCTTGTAAGTGGCCGTGTAGGGATTGACAACCCCTATTCACGTTGGTTGCGAGGATTTATTTGTTTTGTGCAGGTACGAGGGACTGGCGCGTGCCCTCCTACTGGGTCGATACCTTGGTTCTCAAAAACTGGGGGAAATACTTACGCTACTTTGCTGCATCATCCCTTCCTCTTCGGGGGAAACCAACGCAGTGCTCAAGAGGTAGCAGTGAGGTAAATCGACTTACTAGCACAGTCAATGCTTCCTCCATACTTTGACATCTAGTCCATACCTAATATCACATCCAATCCTTGTGACTCCAAAATTATTAGGTCTGACGGGAAAACATGGCTACCAATGGTTAAGGGTATCCGGTCGCACCATCGGCTAGCCATATACTCTGCTCTAGGTGAACTTACTAACAGAGGGGTCGTAAGGGCTTGGGTTGGTAGTTTAAACTTATCAATGAATCCCCTTGATATGTATGAATGTGATGCACCAGTATCAAAAAGAACAAGGGCGGTAAAGGACTTAACCAAAAACTTACCGGTAACTGCGTCTGGCTGCCCTTCAACCTCCTCCATGTTAACGTGGTTCACTTGTCCTTTGTTGAATGGATAGGGCATCTTCCCAGTGCTCCCATTACCGTTTCCATTCTTTGCTTCAGGGCACTCCGTGGCATAGTGTCCAGTCTTCTGCACTTGAAGCAAGTAATGTGACTTAGGTCTCTCTTGGCGGGTGTGGCTGGATTGGAGCGGTTCTGATTGTTGCTTGTTCCGTTCCCAGTCCCATTCTTGGAACCATTATGGTTATGCGAACTTCCTCTGTTGTGGTTATGACCTCCATGGTTATGAACAAGTCCTCCCGAGTTCGGGGTTAGACGAGGCTTCTGCTGAGCTCCTGAGTTATACCTTCCTTGTCCATATTTCCTTTTGCGGCTCTCAATTTGCTGCTGCTTCCCCTCAATCATAAGAGCCTTGTCTACCAACTCCTGGTAGTTGTTAAAGGTGGCCACCATTAATTTCATGCTCATCTCGTCATTCAGCCCTTCCATAAACTTCTCCTGCTTTGCAGCATCTGTGGCCACATCGTCAGGGGCATAACGAGACAACTTACTAAATTCATCCACGTACTGCCCCACAGTACGGTTCCCTTGGCGCAAGGTGCGAAACTCACGCTTCTTCATGCTCATCGCTCTCGTTGAGACATGGGCGGTGCAGAATGCTTGCTGAAACTAATCCCATGTAACAGTGGCTATAGGGTAGGTGATAGTGTAATTCTCCCACCATGAGGCTGCTGGTCCATCCAACTGATGTGCGGCAAAACGCACCTTCTCAGCATCTGTACATCCTGCAGTGATTAACTCCCTTCCAATCCTGCGGAGCCAATCATCTGCCACTATCGGCTCAGTGCTACCAGAAAACACCGGCGGCTGCAACCTCAGGAAATGGGCTAAGTTGTCAATAGGTGGTGGTGGCGGTGGGTTGTTGTTGTTGCCTTGGTTCTGAACTAACAACTGCATCAGTGTATTCTGCTGCTGGATCAACTGAGTGAGCACCGGTGGGAAGGTAAATCCGGGGTCACGTCTCGAGGCATCCGAGGGTTTAGAGGGAAGAGAATAGAATAGAATGTGGTCTAATGAGAGAAACACTACCCATATGCATATGAGACAAACACAATCATATCACTCAATCAATCAAACAAGGGCATACAATCGATCTAACCATCATTACAAAAGTTCTCGGACTATACTATATACGTGGTGGAATACTACTACTAATGTGGTGGTCTACTAGAAATATTGATCAGTCGAAGGCTCCATGATGTCTGCTCCAGCTTCGTCTTCATAGTCATCATCACTATCGTCGGGGTCCGAGTCGGTGTCGTCGATGATGATGTAGTCCTCAGAACGAATCTCCTTGGGTTCATCGTCTTCTCCTCCTGGCGCGAGGTCTCCCATGAAGACTCCTAGCTTCCTTTCCAGATCGTCATTCCTCTCCACTAGTATGACGATTTCCTCCTCATAATATTCGTGAGTAGCCTTGAGTTCTTCCTCCAGTTCTGTGATCCTTGTCATCGCCTTCTTCAGATCTATCATGCCCGCGCACATCTAGTTCTCCTGGCAACGAATGTGCTGGTTTAACTCCTGGATGAAAGCTGCGATTGATCTATCCTTCCTGGTGCTGATCATCTCCCATTGCTCATCTCGGCGCCCACAAATCTGGTAGATAGTATCCTTAAGCTCCTTATGGTAAACTTCTCCAATGCGTCCCATGGTGATGTGGGCCGCCATACTCTTTCCTAAACTCCAGGTTGGTGCATCAAATGAAAACTCTATGGGCTTAGTGACTGGCACGAATGTCCTTCCTGGAACTTGAACTTGAATCATCCATCGCTCCTCTTCTGGTAAAGTGGCGTTGTAAGTCCCGGTGAAGCTTGGTATTCCAATGTTCAGGTACTTAGTGACTTCCTTCAAGTGTCGTCCAAAAGGTGCTTCTTCATCCGGTTGTGCAAACTTGTTCCTTGCATCCACCATCCTAAAGAGTAGAAAATGGAGATGAGTCAGAAATGAGAAGAGAATAGTGATCTAGGGCTTTAGCTTAGTGGTCGTGTCCTACACTCAGCGTGTGCTCTGATACCATCTTGTAGCGACCCGACCTCAAACGGTCAAGTCTCTGTGCTTCAGTGTCATCCCTGGATCGGTAATGCTGACACACACAGTACTCGAAGGATTTATAACAGAGTAGCAATCACACACTTATTACATCGAATGTCTCAAAAGAGAACTTATTACAATAAATATGGCTTAAGGCCATCTAATACGATAACAGCGGAAGGCTTGGAAGATAAAGTGAGTCCATCAACTCCAACGGCATAGCTGAGCTGCACGACAACGACCTAACGAACCTTACTCCTCGTCTGAAAAGTCTGCAACATAATACGTTGCAGCCCGAAAACGGGTCAGCACATGGAATATGGTGGCAATATAACACAGTAGAGCAAGAACAGAATAATTCTATCACTACATGCATATTTGGCTGGTGGAAAGGCTCTATGGTTATAGTTTTGCGAAAAGCCATTTTTTCCCTACAACAAAGGCATAGATTTTTATTTAACTATCATGGTAGTTGAAACATCATTGAGAAGGTTCCTCCAACTCAATCCCAATTAAACGTAATTATCAACCCAACAATATTAAATTTGAGTGATGAGATACATATGATAATCCAAGTACTAGATACTCAAGATGTCCATAACCGGGGACACGACTAACCATGATTAGTTTATACACTCTGCAGAGGTTTGCGCACTTTTCCCCACAAGACTCGATCTCCTCCGTTGGATTTCTCGCACTACATGGTGTTCGAGAAACGGATGACCGAGACACAGTCTTTCAGAAACATTAACTCTAACCCCAGGTAGACAGTACCAACCTACATCCCCTACATCTTCTAGCCTACCACTGGAAGAGGTCATGCAACTTACTCGACTATGCTAGAGCCCATAGTAGCTTATGGCTGCACACGGAAGTTTCTAGCATGAAATATCTTAGTTCCCTTTGAGCCTGGGTGGCAGACTTTAGGATTATCACACGGGTACTCCGGGATATCCTAGGACAACACTGTATTCTCCAAGTGCCCGACAAGCAATCCACCCAGATGTGTATTAAAGTTGCCACCTTAAGTTGAACCGTTAATTAACAATCTCACGTCTGTCATGGATTCACTCACCCAAACCACGTCTACGAGCATAGCATAGCAATATAAGCAATATGTAGAAGTAACTCCCAAGGGTTTGATAATAACAGGGCAATATGTTCTACCTCATCAACTATTTCCCAAACCCACATGTTATATCACAACCTACTCATGCAATGTTTGAGGATTGGAACTAATGCATAAAAACTGGGTGATAAAGGGGCATGATCAAAGTGTTACTTGCCTTGCTGATGATCCACAAAACCTAGAGACTCGTAGTAGTACGCTTCGCACTTCGGGTGTTCTATCGCAAACAAGCAATAGCATACATAAGAAATCAAGCAAAGAAGCATGGGTAAAACACGAATAATAAGATCTATCCAGAAAGTTCAACTTAAGAACTCTAGTTTGCAAAAAAGAATCAAATCAAACGAAGCAACGAAACTCAAACTGCGAAAGAAACAAGATCCGATTACTAATCTGTACTAAAGTCAAATTTTACAATACCAAAGTCTTGTTCAAGTTGGTTAAATGGAAAGATGGCTTCGAGACGAAGATCTAGGCGCTTGAATCGCCTGATTATGATAAACGAGTGAAAAGATAAACTAAAACGAAAATCGGATCAGAAATCATGATCGAAAATAATCGTGAAAAATCCGAGAAAAAGAAAAATTGACGAACAGGCTAACGAACGAACATTCGTTGTCTGTGACTAACGGGCGAAAAACCATTCGTTAAAACGAACGTGCGGAGGAATGTCCACTAAATAACTAAACCAAGAAAACTGGCGAACCGATCTATTAATAATAAAAAACTGAAACTAGGGTTTACGAAATAAAACCGATCGGTTTTAAAAAAATGGCGGCTACCTCGCACTTCGGCGGGCGGCGGCGCGGCGGCTCCGGCGGCGGTGGTCGGCGGCGACGGGCGGCGGCAGCGGGGGGCGCGGCACGGCGGCGTGGGCGGCGGCGAGCGGCGCGGCATGGCGCGGCGGCGCTAGGGTTAGGGTTTGGGCTGCGGTGGGCTCGACGCGCGGCTTATAAGGAGAGGCTGGGAGGAGTTCGGGCTGGATACGGCCCATAGGTCGGTTTCCTCTAAAAAAAATAATTCCGACATGCAGAAGAAGAAAGAAAAGAAATACTAAACGGACTCCAAAAATCCCAAAATAAATTTTCCCCGTCCACTAAAAATAGGACGGACAAGGTGAACATTTATTTGGGCCTAAAATGCAATTTTGAAAAACACATTTTTTCCTAATTCAAATAAAATAGCATAAAACTCCGAATAAAAATCTTATTCGATTTTAATATTAAATCTCCAATATTTCTTTATTTTGAGGAAGTCATTTTATCCTCTCTCTTTTATTTTTGTAAAAGAAATATTTGAAGATAAAATAATTAAAATCAAATGATCCTCTTTTTTTCAAAATTTGAGAAAATTCAAATATGAAAATAATGAAATTCCCAACTCTATCCGTGGGTCCTTGAGTTGCGTAGAATTTCTAGGATCTAGCCAAACGAATATGCAATAAAATATGATATGCATGAATGATCTATGTATAACATTCCAAATTGAAAGTTTGGGATGTTACAATCAAAGCGTATATTCCAACTCCAAGAGGCTTGCACCAGTCCATAAATGGATCACTGGAGCTTGCACACTCTGTTGGCACCTTTAGGATCGACAAAACCTTCTGGTTGCATCACATACAACTCTCCTTTGAGATATCCATTAAGGAATGCAATTTTGACACCCATTTGCCAAATTTCATAATCATAAAATGCGGCAATTGCTAACATGATTCGTACAGACTTAAGCATCGTTACGGGTGAGAAGGTCTCATCATAGTTAACTCCTTGAACTTGTCAAAAACCTTTCGCAATAAGTCTAGCTTTGTAGACAGTAACATTACCGTCAGCGTCAGTCTTCTTCTTGAAGATCCATTTATTCTCTATTGCTTGACGATCATCGGGCAAGTCAACCGAAGTCCATACTTTGTTCTCATACATGGATCCCATCTCAGATTTCATGGCCTCAAGCCATTTTCGGAATCTAGGCTCATCATCGCTTCCTCATAGTTCATAGGTTCATCATGGTCAAGTAACATGACCTCCAGAATAGGATTACCGTACCACTCTGGTGCGGATCTTATTCTGGTTGACCTACGAGGTTCGGTAGAAACTTGATCAGAAGTTTCATGATCATCATCATTAGCTCCTCACTAATTGGTGTAGGAATCACTGGAGCTGATTTCTGTGATGAACTACTTTCCAATAAGGGAGAAGGTACAATTACTTGATCAAGTCCTACTTTCCTCCCACTTACTTCTTTCGAGAGAAACTCCTTCTCTAGAAAGGATCCATTCTTAGCAACGAATATCTTGCCTTCGGATCTGTGATAGAAGGTGTACCTAACATACTCCTTTGGGTATCCTATGAAGACACATTTCTCCAATTTGGGTTTGAGCTTATCAGGTTGAAGTTTTTTCACATAAGCATCATAGCCCCAAACTTTAAGAAACGACAACTTGGGTTTCTTGCCAAACCACAGTTCATATGGTGTCATCTCAATGGATTTCGATGGTGCCCTATTCCTACGTCTTGAGCTTGCGTTGGTTTTCCCTGAAGAGGAAGGGATGATGCAGTAGAGTAGCGTAAGTATTTCCCTCAGTTTTTGAGAACCAAGGTATCAATCCAGTAGGAGGCCACGCTCAAGTCCCTCGTACCTGCACAAAATGATAGCTACTCGCAACCAACGCGATTAGGGGTTGTCAATCCCTTCACGGTCACTTACGAGAGTGAGATCTGATAGATATAGTATTTTTGGTATTTTTGGTATAAAGATGCAAAGTAAAAAGTAAAAGCAAAGTAAAAAATCAAAGCAAAATTAAAGTGATGGAGATTGAAATGATGAGAATAGACCCGGGGGCCATAGGTTTCACTAGTGGCTTCTCTCAAGAGCATAAGTATTCTACGGTGGGTGAACAAATTACTATTGAGCAATTGACAGAATTGAGCATAGTTATGAGAATATCTAGGCATGATCATGTATATAGGCATCACGTCCGTGACAAGTAGACCGAAATGATTCTGCATCTACTACTATTACTCCACTCATCGACCGCTATCCAGCATGCATCTAGAGTATTAAGTTAAAAACAGAGTAACGCCTTAAGCAAGATGACATGATGTAGAGAGATAAATTCATGCAATATGAAATAAACCCCATCTTGTTATGCTCGATGACAACGATGCAATATGTGCCTTGCTGCCCCTTCTGTCACTGGGAAAGGACACCGCAAGATCGAACCCAAAGCTAAGCACTTCTCCCATGGGAAGAACTACCAATCTAGTTGGCCAAACCAAACGGATAATTCGAAGAGACTTGCAAAGATAACCAATCATACATAAAAGAATTCAGAGAAGATTCCAATATTATTCATAGATAGACTTGATCATAAACCCACAATTCATCGGTCTCAACAAACACACTGCAAAAAGAAGATTACATCGAATAGATCTCCACAAGAGAGGGGGAGAACTTTGTATTGAGATCCAAAAAGAGAGAATAAGCCATCTAGCTACTAACTATGGACCCGAAGGTCTGAGGTAAACTACTCACACTTCATCGGAGAGGCTATGATGATGTAGAAGCCCTCCGTGATGACGGCCCTCTTCCGGCGGAGCTCCGGAACAGGCCCCAAGATGGGATCTCGTGGATACAGAAAGTTGCGGCGGTGGAATTAGGTTTTTGTCTCCTGTTCTGATCGTTTGGGGGTACGTAGGTATATATAGGAGGAAGGAGTACGTCGGTGGAGCACCGAGGGGCCCACGAGGCAGGGGGCGCGCCCTAGGGGGGCGCCCCCCACCCTCGTGACCACCTCTTTGACTCCTTGGAGTAGGGTCCAAGTCTCCTGGATCACGTTCGGTGAGAAAATCACGTTCCCGAAGGTTTCATTCCATTTGGACTCCGTTTGATATTCCGTTTCTTCAAAATACTAAAATAGGCAAAAAACAGCAATTCTGGGCTGGGCCTCCGGTTAATAGGTTAGTCCCAAAAATAATATAAAAGTGGAAAATAAAGCCCAATATAGTCCAAAATAGTAGATAATATAGCATGGAGCAATCAAAAATTATAGATACGTTGGAGACGTATCAGGCATCCCCAAGCTTAATTCCTGCTCGTCCTCGAGTAGGTAAATGATAAAAAGAGAATTTTTGATGCGGAGTGCTATTTGGCATAATTTGAATGCAAATCTTCTTAATTGTGATATAAATATTCAGATTCAAAAGATTCAAGACAAAAGTTTATATTGACATAAAAATAATAATACTTCAAGCATACTAACAAAGCAATTATGTCTTCTCAAAATAACATGGCCAAAGAAAGTTATCCCTACAAAATCATATAGTCTGGCTATGCTCTATCTTCGCCACACAAAATATTTAAATCATGCACAACCCCGATGACAAGCCAAGCAATTGTTTCATACTCTAACTTTTTCAAAACTTTTTCAATCTTCACGCAATACATGAGTGTGAGCCATGGATATAGCACTATAGGCGGAATAGAATGGTGGTTGTGGAAAAGACAAAAAGGAGAAGATAGTCTCACATCAACTAGGCACATCAACGGGCTATGGAGATGCCCATCAATAGATATCAATGTGAGTGAGTAGGGATTGCCATGCAACGGATGCACTAGAGCTATAAGTATATGAAAGCTCAAAAAGAAACTAAGTGGGTGTGCATCCAACTTGCTTGCTCATGAAGACCTAGGGCAATTTGAGGAAGCCCATCATTGGAATATGCAAGCCAAGTTTTATAATGTAAAATTCCCACTAATATATGAAAGTGATAACATGAGAGACTCTCTACTATGAAGATCATGGTGCTACTTTGAAGCACAAGTGTGGTAAAAGGATAGTAGCATTGCCCCTTTTTATTTATTTTCTCTTTTTTTGGGAAAACTTTGTTTTTGCCACTCTAGCTTTCGACCACTTTGCTTATGCCACTCTAGAATTTGACATTTCACTTTTCCAACTCTTAGTTTTTGACAATACATCACAATTGCCATTCCGTGGCAAAAGCAATAACTTTAGAGTGGCAATTGTGATACATTGTCAAAATCTAAGAGTGGCAAAAGTGAAATGAAAAGTTATTGCTTTTGCCACGGAATGGCATTTGTGATGTATTGTCAAAAACCAAGAGTGGCAAAAGTGATATGTCAAATTTTAGAGTGGCATAAGCAAAATAGGCAAAAACTAGAGTGGCAAAAACAAAGTTTTCCCCTTTTTGGGGGGGCCTTCTTTTTTTTCTTTGGCCTTTCTCTTTTTTGGGACAATGCTCTATTAAATGATGATCATCACACTTTTATTTATTTACAACTCAATGATTACAAGTCGATTCTAAAACAAAGTATGACTCTATATGGATGCCTCCGGCGGTGTACCGGGATATGCAATGAATCAAGAGTGACAAGTATGAAAAAATTATGAACGGTGGCTTTGCCACAAATACTATGTCAACTACATGATCATGCTAAGCAATATGACAATTATGAATGTGTCATGATGAGCTAGATGGTGGAAAGTTGCATGGCAATATATCTCGGAATGGCTATGGAAATGCCATAATAGGTAGGAATGGTGGCTGTTTTGAGGAAGGTATATGGTAGGTGTATGATACCGGCGAAAGGTGTGCGGTATTAGAGAGGCTAGCAAAGGTGGAAAGGTGAGAGTGCGTATGATCCATGGACTCAACATTAGTCATAAAGAACTCATATACTTATTGCAAAAATCTAGAAGTTATCAAAGCAAAGTATTACGTGCATGCTCCTAGGGGGATAGATTGGTAGGAAAAGACTATCGCTCGTCCCCGACCGCCACTCATAAGGAAGAGAATCAATAAATAAATCATGCTCCGACTTCATCACATAACGGTTCACCATACGTGCATGCTACGGGAATCACAAACTTTAACACAAGTATTCTTTAAATTAACAACTACTCAACTAGCATGACTTTAATATTATCACCTCCATATCTCAAAACAATTATCATGCTTCAATCTTTTCTTAGTATTCAACACACTCAAAAGAAAGTTTCACAAATCTTGAATACCAAGCATATTATTATTAAGCAAATTACCATGCTATTAAGACTCTCAAAATAATTTAAGTGAAGCATGAGAGATCAATAGTTTCTTTAAAAAAAATCCACCACCATGCTCTAAAAGATCTAAGTGAAGCACATAGAGCAAAATTATAACGCTCAAAAGACATAGGTGAAGCACATAGAGCAAAACTACATAGCTCAAAAGATATAAGTGAAGCACATAGAGCAAAACTACATAGCTCAAAAGATATAAGTGAAGCACATAGAGTATTCTTTCAAATTTTAATTCATGTATGGCTCTCTCAAAAGGTGTGTCAGCAAGGATGATTGTGGCATACTAAGACACAAAGACAAAAAATAATACAAGACGCTCCAAGAAAAACACATATCATGTTGTTGAATAAAAATATAGCTCCAAGTAAATTATCGATGGAAGTGGACGAAAGAGGGGATGCCTTCCGGGGCATCCCCAAGCTTTGACTTATTGGTGTCCTTGGATTATATTGGGGGTGCCATGGGCATCCCCAAGCTTAGTCTCTTGCCACTCCTTGTTCCATAATCCATCAAAAGAATTCACCCAAAACTTGAAAACTTCACAACACAAAACTTAAAGTAGAAAACTCGTGAGCTCCGTTAGCGAAAGAAAACAAAAGACCACTTCAAGGTACTGTGATGTACTCATTCTTAATTTATATTCGTGTTAAACCTAATGTATTCCAACTTCTCTATGGATTATAAACTATTTTACTAACCATAGATTCATCAAAATAAGCAAAGAACACACGAAAAACAGAATCTGTCAAAAACATAACAGTCTGTAGTAATCTGTAGCTAGCGCAAGATCTGGAACCCAAAAAAATATAAAATAAATTGCTGGACGTGAGGAATTTATATATTAATCATATTCAAAAAGAATTAACTAAATATCACTCTTCAAATAAAAATGACAGCAGTTCTCGCGAGCGCTAAAGTTTCTGTTTTTTACAGCAAGTTCAACAAGACTTTCCCCAAGTCTTCCCAACGGTTCTACTTGGCACAAACACTAATTAAACACAAAAAACACAACCAAAACAGAGGCTAGATAATTTATTTATTGAATAACAGGAAGTATAAATATTGGGTTGCCTCCCAACAAGCGCTTTTCTTTAAATCCTTAAAGCTAGGCATTGATAATTTTAATGATGCTCACATGAAAGACAAGAATTGAAGCACAAAGAGAACATCATAAAACAGGTGATAAACACATCTAAGTCTAACATACTTCCTATGCAAAGGCACTTTATAGGCAAACAAATTGCCAAGGCAAGCAAAAACTAGCATATGCAAGGAAGCGGAAAGAAACAATAGCAATCTCAACATAACGAGAGGTAATTTAGTAACATGAAAATTTCTACCACCATATTTTCCTCTCTCATAATAATTGCATGAGGGATCATAAGAAAATTCAACAAAATAGCTATCACACAAAATATTTTCAACACGATCCATATGCATGCAAAGTTTACACTCTTCCAAAATAGTGGGATTAACATTAACTAAAGTCATGACCTTTCCAAACCCACTTCTATAAAAAATTTCATAAGATTGAACATTCTCCAAATATGTGGGATCTAAAGTTGACACTCTTCCAAACCCACTTTCAATAATATTGCAAACACTATTATCAATCTC
Source organism: Triticum aestivum (assembly GCF_018294505.1). Lineage (NCBI taxonomy): Eukaryota > Viridiplantae > Streptophyta > Magnoliopsida > Poales > Poaceae > Triticum > Triticum aestivum. Next base: position 163,316,025 of record NC_057797.1, on the reverse strand, counting down.
ATATTCATCATGGGGCTTAAATAAATTTTTAATATCATAAGAAGAATCACCCCAATCATGATCATTACAACAAGTAGTAGACATAGCAAAACTACCATCCCCAAGCTTAGGGTTTTGCATATTATTAGCACAATTGACATCAAGCGAATTTATAGTAAAATCATTGCAATCATGCTTTTTATTCAAAGATCTATCGTGAGTCACTTCATAAAGTAATTCATCACACTTTGCAGATTCACGAATTTCAAGCAAAACTTCATAAAGATGATCTAGTGCACAAAACTCACTAGCAATTGGTTCATCATAATTGGATCTCTTAAAAAGATTAGCAAGTGGATGAGGATCCATAGATCTTAGGTTCTCTGTTTAGTAATAAATAAACAACTATTCCAACCATACGAGCAAACAAGAAACGGGCAAAAAGAAGCAAATAGAGAGGGAGGATGGAGAGAGAGAGGGCGAATAAAACGGCAAGGGTGAAGTGGGGGAGAGGAAAACGAGAGGAAATGGCAAATAATGTAATGCGAGAGATAGGGATTGTGATGGGTACTTGGTATGTTGACTTTTTGCATAGACTCCCCGGCAACGACGCCAGAAATCCTTCTTGCTATGTCTTGAGCTTGCGTTGGTTTTCCCCGAAGAGGAAGCGATGATGCAGTAGAGTAGCGTAAGTATTTCTCTCAGTTTTTGAGAACCAAGGTATCAATTCAGTAGGAGGCCACGCTCAAGTCCCTCGTACTTGCACAAAACGATAGCTACTCGCAACCAACGCGATTAGGGGTTGTCAATCCCTTCACGGTCACTTACAAGAGTGAGATCTGATAGATATAATATTTTTGGTATTTTTGGTATAAAGATGCAAAGTAAAAAGTAAAAGCAAAGTAAAAAGCAAAGCAAGATTAAAGTGATGTAGATTGATATGATGAGAATAGACCCGGGGGCCATAGGTTTCACTAGTGGCTTCTCTCAAGAGCATAAGTATTCTACGGTGGGTGAACAAATTACTGTTGAGCAATTGACAGAATTGAGCATAGTTATGAGAATATCTAGGCATGATCATGTATATAGGCATCACGTCCGTGACAAGTAGACCGAAACGATTCTGCATCTACTACTATTACTCCACTCATCGACCGCTATCCAGCATGCATCTAGAGTATTAAGTTAAAAACAGAGTAACACCTTAAGCAAGATGACATGATGTAGAGAGATAAATTCATGCAATATGAAATAAACCCCATCTTGTTATCCTCGATGGCAACGATGCAATACGTGCCTTGTTGCCCCTTCTGTCACTGGGAAAGGACACCGCAAGATCGAACCCAAAGCTAAGCACCTCTCCCATGGCAAGAACAACCAATCTAGTTGGCCAAACCAAACGGATAATTCGAAGAGACTTGCAAAGATAACCAATCATACATAAAAGAATTCAGAGAAGATTCAAATATTATTCATAGATAGACTTGATCATAAACCCACAATTCATCAGTCTCAACAAACACACCGCAAAAAGAAGATTACATTGAATAGATCTCTACAAGAGAGGGGGAGAACTTTGTATTGAGATCCAAAAAGAGAGAAGAAGCCATCTAGCTACTAAATATGGACCCGAAGGTCTAAGGTAAACTACTCGCACTTCATCGGAGAGGCTATGATGATGTAGAAGCCCTCCGTGATGGCGGCCCTCTTCCGGCGGAGCTCCGGAACAGGCCCCAAGATAGGATCTTGTTGATACAGAAAGTTGCGGTGGTGGAATTAGGTTTTTGGCTCCTGTTCTGATCGTTTGGGGGTACGTAGGTATATATAGGAGGAAGGAGTACGTCGGTGGAGCACCAAGGGGCCCACGAGGCAGGGGGCGCGCCCTAGGGGGGGCGCCCCCCACCCTCATGACCGCCTGTTTGACTCCTTGGAGTAGGGTCCAAGTCTCCTAGATCACGTTCGGTGAGAAAATCACGTTCCCGAAGGTTTTATTCCGTTTGGACTCCGTTTGGTATTCCGTTTCTTCGAAATACTGAAATAGAAAAAAACATCAATTTTGGTCTGGGCCTCCGGTTAATAGGTTAGTCCCAAAAATAATATAAAAGTGGAAAATAAAGCCCAATATAGTCCAAAATAGTAGATAATATAGCATGGAGCAATCAAAAATTATAGATACGTTGGAGACGTATCACCTATTTAACGTGAATGCAGTCGTCTCTAAAGCATAACCCCAAATTGATAGCGGTAAATCAGTAAGGGACATCATAGATCGCACCATATCTAATAAAGTGTGGTTACGACGTCCGGACACACCATTACGCTGTGGTGTTCCATGTGGCTTGAGTTGCGAAACTATTCCACATTGTTTCAAATGAAGACCAAACTCATAACTCAAGCATTCACCTCCACGATCAGATCGTAGAAACTTAATTTTCTTCTTACGATGATTTTCCACTTCACTTTGAAATTCTTTGAACTTTTCAAATGTTTCAGACTTATGTTTCATCAAGTAGATATACCCATATCTGCTCAAATCATCTGCGATGGTCAGAAAATAACGATACCCGCCGCGAGCATCAACACTCATCAGACCACATACATCAGTATGTATTATTTCCGATAAGTCTATTGCTCGCTCCATTGTTCCAGAGAACAGAGTCTTAGTCATCTTGCTGATGAGGCATGGCTCGCAAGCATCAAGTGATTCCAAAAGTCCATCAACATGGAGTTTCTTCATGCGCTTTACACCAATATGACCTAAACGGCAGTGCCACAAATAAGTTGCACTATCATTATTAAACTTATATCTTTTGGCTACAATACCATGAATATGTGTATCACTATTATCGAGATTCAATAAAAATAGACCACTCCTCAAGGGTGCATGACCATAAAAGATATTACTCATATAAATAGAACAACCATTATTCTCTGATTTAAATGAATAACCGTCTGGCATCAAACAAGATCCAAAAATAATGTTCATGCTTAACGATGGCACCAAATAACAATTATTCAGGTCTAAAACTAATCCCGAAGGTAGATGTAGAGGTAGCGTGCCGACGGCGATCACATCGACTTTGGAACCATTTCCATGCGCATCGTCACCTCGTCCTTAGCCAATCTTCGCTTAATCTGTAGCCCCTGTTTCAAGTTGTGAATATGAGCTACAAAACTAGTATCAAATACCGATGCTACTACGAGCATTAGTAAGGTACACATCAATAACATGCATATCAAATATACCTTTCACTTTGCCATCCTTCTTCTCCTCCAAATACTTGGAACAGTTCCACTTTCAGTGACCAGTCCCTTTGCAGTAGAAGCACTCGGTCTCAGGCTTAGGTCCAGACTTGGGCTTCTTCACTTGAGCAGCAACTTGCTTGCCATTCTTCTTGAAGTTCCCCTTCTTCCCTTTGCCATTTTTCTTGAAACTAGTGGTCTTGTTAACCATCAACACTTGATGCTCCTTCTTGATTTCTACCTCCGCAGCCTTTAGCATCACGAAGAGCTTGGGAATCGTCTTATCCATCCCTTGCATATTATAGTTCATCACGAAGCTTTTGTAGCTTGGTGGCAGTGATTGAAGAACTCTGTCAATGACACTATCATCAGGAAGATTAACTCCCAGTTGAGTCAAGTGGTTATGGTACCCAGACATTCTGAGTATATGTTCACTGACAGAACTATTCTCCTCCATTTTGCAGTGTAGAACTTATTGGAGACTTCATATCTCTCAATCCAGGCATTTGCTTGAAATATTAACTTCGACTCTTGGAACATATCATATACTCCATGACATTCAAAACATCGTTGAAGTCCCGATTCTAAGCCGTAAAGCATGGCACGCTGAACTATCGAGTAGTCATCAGCTTTGCTCTGCCAGACATTCATAACATCTGGAGTTGCTCCTGTAGCGGGCTTTGCACCTAGCGGTGCTTCCAGGACGTAATTCTTCTGTTCATCAATGAGGATAATCCTCAAGTTACTGACTCAGTCCCTGTAGTTGCTACCATCATCTTTCAACTTAGCTTTCTCTAGGAACGCATTAAAATTCAAAGGAACAGTAGCACGTGCCATTTATCTACAACAACATAGATATGCAAAATACTATTAGGTACTAAGTTCATGATAAATTAAAGTTCAATTAATCATATTACTTAAGAACTCCCACATAGATAAACATCTCTCTAGTCATCTAAATGATCACGTGATTCATATCAACTAAACCATGTCCGATCATCATGTGAGATGGAGTAGTTTTCTATGGTGAACATCACTATGTTGATCATATCTACTATATGATTCACGCTCGACCTTTCGGTCTCAGTATTCTGAGGCCATATCTACATATGCTAGGCTCGTCAAGTTTAACCCGAGTATTCCGCGTGTGCAAAACTGGCTTGCACCTGTTGTATGTGAACGTAGAGCTTATCACACCCGATCATCATGTGGTGTCCCGACACGACGAACTGTAGCAACGGTGCATACTCAGGGAGAACACTTATACCTTGAATTTTAGTGAGAGATCATCTTATAATGCTACTGTTGAACTAAGCAAAATAAGATGCATAAAGGATAAACATCACATGCAATCAAAATAAGTGATATGATATGGCCATCATCATCTTGTGCCTTTGATCTCCATCTCCAAAGCACCATCATGATCACCATCGTCGCCGGCTTGACACCTTGATCTCCATCGTAGCATCGTTGTGGTCTCGCCAACTATTGCTTCTACGACTATCGCTACCGCTTAGTGATGAAGTAAAGAAATTACATGGCGATTGCATTTCCTACAATAAAGCGACAACCATATGGCTCCTGCCAGTTGCTGATAACTGTTACAAAACATGATCATATCATATAACAATTTATATCATCACGTCTAGACCATATCACATCACAACATGCCCTGCAAAAACAAGTTAGACGTCCTCTACTTTGTTGTTGCAAGTTTTACGTGGCTGCTATGGGCTTCTAGCAAGAACGGTTCTTACCGACGCATCAAAACCACAATGATTTTTCGCCAAGTGTGCTATTTTAATCTTCAACAAGGACCGGGCATAGTCAAACTCGATTCAACTAAAGCTGGAGAAACAGAAACCCACTAGCCACCTGTGTGTGAAGCACGTCGGTAGAACCAGTCTCATGAATGCGGTCATGTAATGTCGGTCTGGACCGCTTCATCCAACAATACCGCCGAATCAAAGTAAGACATTGCTGGTAAGCAGTATGACTATTATCGCCCACAACTCTGTGTTCTACTCGTGCATATAACATCTACGCATAGACCTGGCTTGGATACCACTGTTGGGGAACGCAGTATTTCAAAAAAAAATCCTACGATCACGCAAGATTTATCTAGGAGATGCATAGCAACGAGAGGGGAGAGTGTGTCTACGTATCCTCCTAGACCGAAAGAGGAAGCGTTTAGTAACATGGTTGATGTAGTCGAACGTCTTCACAATCCAACCGATCCAAGTACCGTACGTACGGCACCTCCGCGATAAGCACACGTTCATCTCGATGACGTCCCTCAAACTCTTGATCCAGTTGAGGCCGAGGGAGAGTTCCATCAGCACGACGGCGTGGCGATGGTGATGATGAATTTTACCGACGCAGGGCTTCGCCTAAGCACTACGACGATATGACCGAGGTGTGTAACTGTGGAGGGGGCACCGCACATGACTAAGAGAAGCTTTGTGTGCCTTTGGGGTGCCCCCTCCCACGTATATAAAGGGGGGAGGAGAGGTGGCCGGCCCTAGGAGGGGGCGCGCCATGGGGGGAGTCCTACTTGGACTCCCAGTCCAAGTAGGATTCGGTCCCCCCTTTCCCAGTCCAAGTAGGAGAAGAAGGGAAGGAGGGGGCGCCGCCCCCTCCCCTTGTCCAATTCGGACTGGGTAAAGGGGGCGCCACCTCTAGACAACCCTCTCTCTTCTCCACTCAGGCCCATTGTGGCCCATTAACTTCCGTGTGTGGGGGGGGGGGTCCGGTAACCCCCGGTACTCCGAAACTTATCCAAAACGACCCGTACCATTCCGGTGTCCGAATTTAGCCTTCCAATATATGAATCTTTATGTATCAACCATTTCGACACTCCTCGGAATGTTCGTGATCTCATCCGGGACTAGGAACAAACTTCTGTTCATCAAAACATGAAACTCATAATACAAATCGTCATCGAACGTTAAGCGTGCGGACCCTACGGGTTCGAGAACTATGTAGACATGACCGAGACATATCTACGGTCAATAACCAATAGCGGAACCTAGATACTCATATTGGCTCCTACATATTCTATGAAGATCTTTATCGGTCAAACCGCATAACGACATTTGTTGTTCCCTTTGTCATCGGTATGTTACTTGCCCGAGATTCGATCATCGGTATCACCATACCTAGTTCAATTTCATCATCGGCAAGTCTCTTTACTCATTCCGTAATGCATCATCCCGTGGCTAACTCATTAGACACATTGCTTGCAAGGCTTATAGTGATGTGCATTACCAAGAGGGTCCAGAGATACCTCTCCGATACACGAAGTGACAAATCCTAATCTCGATCTATGCCAACTCAACAAACACCATCGGAGACACCTGTAGAGCATCTTTATAATCACCCAATTATATTGTGACGTTTGATAGCACACAAGGTGTTCCTCTAGTATTTGGGAGTTGCATAATCTCATAGTCTGAGGAACATGTATAAGTCGTGAAGAAAGCAATAGCAGAAAAACTAAACGATCATTATGCTAAGCTAACGGATGGGTCTTGTCCATCACATCATTCTCTAATGATGTGATCCTATTCATCAAACGACAACACATGTCTATGCCTAGGAAACTTAACCATCTTTGATTAACGAGCTAGTCAAGTAGAGGCATACTAGGGACACTCTGTTTGTCTATGTATCCACACATGTACTAAGTTTCCGGTTAATACAACTCTAGCATGAATAATAAACATTTATCATTGATATAAGGAAATATAAATAAAAAATTATCATTGCCTCTAGGGCATATTTCCTTCAGTTCTTTGTTGCATGTTGAGGGATTGTTATAGTATCCAATTATGTTATCATTGTTGAGAGAACTTGCACTAGTGAAAGTATGAACCCTAGGCCTTGTTTCCAAGAATTGCAATACCATTTTCGCTCACTTTTACTACTAGTTACCTTGCTATTTTTTATATTTTTAGATTACAAAAAACTATATCTACCATCCATATTACACTTGTATCACCATCTGTTCGCCAAACTAGTGCACCTATACAATTTACCATTGTATTGGGTATGTTGGGGACACAAGAGACTCTTTTTTATTTGGTTGCAGGGTTGTTTGAGAGAGAACATCTTCATCCTACGCCTCCCACGGATTGATAAACCTTAGGTCGTCCACTTGAGGGAAATTTGCTACTGTCCTACAAAACTCTGCGCTTGGAGGCCCAACACGAGTCTAGAGGAAGAAGGTTGCGTAGTAGACATCAAGCTCTTTTCTGGCGCTGTTGCCGGGGAGGCTAGGTAACTGACACTCACATCCCGTCAACGAAGCTCTTTTCTGGTGATGTTGTCGGGGAGGCTAGGTAAGCGGCACTCACATCCTGTCAATGAAGCTCTTGTCTAGCGCCGTTGCCGGGGAGGTGAATGCTTGAAGGTATATCTTTATATCTTGCAATTGAATTTTTTTAGTTTCTTGTTTTATCACTAGTTTAGTCTATAAAAGAAAAGTACAAAAAAGTGGAATTGAGGTCACCTCATATGCTTCATCTTTTTAATAGTTTTCTTGAAAATGATGGAAAGGAAAATTGTGCTCAAGTCTTAGAAGAAGTCTATAAAATGCTTGGCACTAAATTTTTGAATGATGAGCATGATTGCAATGTTCTTAGTATGAATTCTTTGAATATCCATGATGCTAATGATATGCAAGGCCATAAGCTTGGGGATGCTATGTTTGATGCCCAAGTTTTGATGAGAAAATTTATTATGATGATAGCATGCCTCCTATTTATGATGATTATATTGATGAAAGTGGGTTTGGAAGAGTGTCAACTTTAGATAATAGTTATCCCACTATTTTGGAGGGTGTTGAATATTATTATGATGATAAAAGTGTATTTGGAGAGGTCATGACTTTATTTAGTAATTTTTCCACTATCTTGGAAGAGGTTTCAATTGATTATGGTGAGAACAAAGTTGCTACTTATGATGATTATTGTGATGACACTTATGTTATAAAAAGTAGTAATGATTATATTTATAAATCTTGTCATAATTATGATTACCCTTTTTCTGAAAATTATTCTTTTAATGTGGAAACAATTTATAGTATTCGAGTTTCTTATGATACTCCCACTATTCCGAATGAGAAGAGTTTTGCTTATGTGGAGAGTAGTAAAATTTCTATGCTTATGGATCATGAAAGTAATGCTTTATGTGATGGTTATATTGTTGAATTCATTCATGATGCCACTGAAAATTATTATGAGAGAGGAACATATGCTTTTACATATCTCACTAATATCAAGTTTCCTCTCTATGTGTTGAAAGTTTTGAAGTTTTGCTTGTTTTGCCTCCCTATTCTAGTTTATTCTTGTTCACATAAGTTGTTTGATCACAAAATCCCTATGCATAGGAGTGGGTTATACTTAAATGTTCTTGTCATATGCTTCATGATGCTCCTGTTATGTTTCAATTATTATCTTTTATGTGAGCATCATTGAAATCATCGTGCCTAGCTAGAAAGGCATTAAAGAAAAGCGCTTGTTGGGAGACAACCTAATATTTACCCCTACTGTTTTTGTGTGTTCACATGATTATTCTACTGTATTAATTATGTTTTATAGATTTTGTTTCAATAAAGTGCCAAGTAAGACCTTTGGGATGGTCTATGGTGATAGTTGATTTGATCTTGCTAAAAAATAGAAACTTTTGCGCCCAGTAAACTAATTTTCATTTTTTACAGGAGCGTGATAAAATACTGATTCTTTTTGCACAAGATTGATATACAAATTTCCTATTTTTTTAAAAAAAATTGGAGTTACAGAAGTATATGAAGTTTCCATATTACTACAGACTGTTCTGTTTTTGACAGATTCTATTTTCATTGTGTTGTTTGCTTATTTTGATGAATCTACGGGTAGTATCGGAGGGTATGAACCATAGAGAAGTTTGAATACTGTAGATATAACATCAAGATGAATTTATAATGAGTTCACAACAGTACCTAAGTGGTGATTTGCTTTGTTATACTAACGGAGCTTACGAGTTTTCTGTTAAGTTTTGTGTTGTGACGTTTTCAAGTTTTGGGTGAAGTTTTGATGGACTACATAATATGGAGTGTCAAGAGCCTAAAATTGGGGACGCCCAAGGCACCCCAAGGTAATATTCAAGGAATACCCAAGCAACTAAGCTTGGGGATGCCCCGGATGGCATTGGCGGTGTCCTAGACTAGGGGTACTCACCACGTCGTCTCCCGATTAGTTAGATTGGGTCGAGGACCGCCATGGCCGTATACTCATGGGCCAGTTCGGACAACCAATGTATACATGAGGAATATTCCACAAGACTTGGTGATCAAGACAAGGACTCCTCCACACAGGCGTATTCGACTAGGACACAGGTAACCAATGTATAAACCGAGGCTAGGCTAGTTCATAGAGATATGCTAAATCATTATGACATTACGCATCATACCTCTAGGGTTTAGAACACAATATATGAACTTTGTACTTGATACTCCATTGATATACACAAGAGCAGGACGTAGGGTTTTACCTCCATAGAGAGGGCCCGAACCTGGGTAAAAACACCGTGTTCATCGTCACTGTTACCATTGATCCTAAATCCATAGCTCAGCACCCCCTACCCCGAGATCTGCTAGTTTTGACACCGACAATGGTGCTTTCATTGAGAGTTCCGCTGTGTGATCAGAAAAAGGATCAACGGCTCGTCTGCAGATCAACTGCCACGTCGACGTCTTCGTCGCCACCTCGACTGATCACCTTGGCTTGACCGATGACTGCGCCCTACCTTCAATCATCATGTTCAGATGAGGGCCTTCATCAACATCAACTCTGATCTCTATCAAGATCATGGAGGAATCATCCATGGAGCTCGGGGGCTCGACGTCAACATTGCCCTCGGGCGACCATGCTATTTTTCCGAACAACAAACTTGTATCCGCTGCCACCACCTCCTCGAGAATCGCTTTGACGATTCCTTTGGTGGAATTATGCGGAATTAAGTCTACAACAACCATGCAAAATTTTGTCGAGTTCCGAAGTAGGAATCTCTGGCAATCTACGATATACCGGAGCCCTGTCAAATCTGGATGGGAATCTGCACGAGTTTAGGGCGTGGTCTCTAGAGCCCAGCTCGGAGGTCCTTTGGAAGATCCAACTGTTCATCTGTTGCGGAATTCCCATATCTACTACCCCTCCAAATTTCAGCTCGATCCGATGGTTCAAACTCTAGGAACCTTCCGATGAGTGGACCAATTTTCGGATCTATTTTCCGCGCGAATACGAATCCGGCCCGAGTTCATGTTTCTTCATGAACGGGATATTGGACAACCCTTTTGAAGGAATTTTTTCTAGGGTATTGTGCATTGTTTTTAAACACGTACCCATAAAATTTTAAGCCTCCTCCGAGGTAATATTCACCATCACGCTGGTGTTAAACCAATCCGGCAATATTGCTCCATGGCTGCCGACCTGCGCTAGACACGCCGCCGCTTTGTTGAGCCGATCTCAACTTCTTCGGATCATCATCTCGGCATGCTAAACAAGAGTTTGGCATCGTGAAGGATAAATCATCACCAACATCGCTGCCCCACGGATTACATGGAGCAGGCATACCGGCATCGCCGAATGGTCACTTCATCAAGCCGGCATTGACCGCATCACAAGTCACGACCTGCGTCGGCATGGCCGCATTGTTGCTTCTTCAAGGCGATGTCCATCACGCCGAACTGCTTCAACACCTCGGCTGACATGGCAGCTGCAAAGTCTCCTCACTGACCTGCTCCGTCACCTCGGCTGGACCGCGGACTTTGTCGGGTTTCGGGTTCCGGCAGACCCTTGAGGTTCGAACACTGGGGTGTGCGCGGAGATCTCTCCCCTACCGATCTACATCCGATCCTCTCGTGCAAACTAAGATGAAAATTATGAACAACACAAGGGACACGATGTTTATACTGGTTCGGGCCACCGTTGTGGTGTAATACCCTACTCCAGTGTGTGGTGTGGTGGATTGCCTCTGGGGCTGATGATGGACAGTACAAGGGAAGAACAGTCTCGTGAGAGGTGTTCTTGAGCTGGTGCGATGAACTGCCGGGGTGAGTTTAGTCGCCTCTTCCTCTCTCTCTACTATGGTTCTACCAGATTTCCAGCCCGTCATCCCCTTCTGTGGTGGCTAGCTCTATTTATAGAGGCCCTGAGCCTCTCCCCAAATAATGAGCGGGAAGGGCGCCAACAATTGGCCATTTCGAAGGGGAACATCTAGTACAAGTTATCCTGACCAAAGGTGGTCTTCGGCTGCCAAAAGCACTGGCGATGACGCCGTCTTGGGCTCCACGGTGACCTCCGTCCCGCCGTCCGGCTGGTCTTGGTCTCGTTGCACCGGAATCGTAACCTTTGCCTGATGCCTTGGCCTGTGCTTGCCCCCTTTGCACCAAAGGGAAAACAAGGACACTGCGCAGGCCGGCGCCCGCCTGGTCTCGATCGTCATGGCTTGCGTCACGGGTTCCTCGCGAGGTACCCCTGCCTTGATCTCTCTGCCTCCTCGCGAGCCTGCCGGATGAGGCTGCCTCTGAGGAAGCTTCCTGTCGTCCGCCCCGCGAGGCTTGGCCCCTCGCGAGGGTCTTGAGCTTGAGCTGATGAAGATGGGCCGCGTTGGGCCCCTGCTTGAGCCACGCCACAGGCCGCAGGCAGGCAAGTCTGGGGACCCTGTTCCCAGAATGCCAACAGCAGCCCCCGGGCCCAAGGCGCACACGAGCTTGGCTTAGCAGAGAAGCAAAGGGGCAAGCACGAGGCGCCACGGGCCCTAACAGCCTGTGGCCTTGGGCACCACGTGGCAGTTGATTGGGCGTGGGCGTCCGCACTTCCCACGACGCCTCAGCAACTGCACGACTTGACAAGTCCCTGCATGCAGAGAAATCGGTCATGATTACCTGCGATCATGGTGCACGGCGGTTGGCCTTCCCCGGCTATAAGTACGGGGCTACGTGAGCTTCGCCGGTTCACCCCCTTTCCGTCACTCCTCCTCTTCTTCTTCCTCCTCCTTGCTTCCTCTTGCACCAATGGCACCGATCCGCCGGTTCTCAGCTGAGGAGAAGGGAAAGGCCCCCAGGGAGGGTCCTGACCCCCTCCTGCCGAAGAAGCGGCCAATCCTTTGTCACCGGGACGAAGGCGCCTGGTAGGTGATGTCGAGGCCGTGGTACGAGTGGCCGCCGCCTGGGTTTCCACTGCCCTTGCACGCCCACATCGTAGGCCCCAGGGGGAAGGGTGCCGAGCAACATCGACAGCATCGCCGCCGATGCCGGCGAGTCACAGTGGTGCGCGTCGTCCCCCTGGAGTCCACGCGGAGTGCTCCTCTCGCGAGCTTGTGCTTCACGCCGCCATGCCTCCAACTTCATGGATCCGCCTTCCTTCCTCCTTTGCCTTCGATATGCCGCCGAGCGGGGCCCTGGAGCTCTGGCTGCAGCACGCCAACTGTGGCACCCCTGCAACTGGAGCGGAGGTCGCGGTCGTCGCTCCAGGCAAGGTCTTCATGACCCGGGGCTGGGGTGAGATTGCCCGGGTCTGTCGCGCGAACTGTGCCTTGGTGGTCCATCTTGAATACGACGACGCCTCCTTGATGTTCTTCAAGGTCTTTGATGCAGAAGGACACCGGATGGAATGCTGCCCTAAGGGAGGCGGCAATGGTGACGAACTGGCGAGGACCAGCCCCGCCCATTGGTCCTCCTGCAGCTCCTCAGGCAGCAGCGGAGGGACTACGGGCTTCAGCGGCTCCCCCGAACTCCTCGCGACCCCGGAGACGAGCGACGACAGCTGCGAGCCTCCAAGCTCGCGCCGCACACGAAGTGAGGCAGCTGCCTCGGGCCGCCGACGCCACTGATCAGGATGGGGTTGGCGCCGGCACTGGGCAGCCCACTGTTGATGATGGCATCGCTTGGGGAGGTGCTAGCAAGTAGCGTTCCTTAGGGTTAGCACCTTTTGTTCCCTGCAAGGAATTAAAGCAACACCCCGCGGGGGTATGTAAGGCGTCTGTCGTGCTTTTGTAATTACTATATCCTTAATATGAATTGGCGTGAGGTGCCCGTTCTGTTCCGGCTAAGCTCCCCCTTTCTATCCTCACGAGGACTTGGCGCTCTGCGCTGACAGGTCCCAGTCCCGAGGCAAGCTTCATCCGTCGCTGGTATGCCAGGTCGCGATGCCGTGGTCAAGGCCAGGAGGTGAGCGGCCCGAGGTCCGGTAAGAGCCCCCGAGTCGCGATGCTCGGGAGGTCCCCTTTAGCGCTCAAGCAATCCTTGTTGGGCGAGAAAGGAAGGTAGCGTCGCCGTGACAGAGTTGCACTGGGCGGGTATTTAGCGTTGCGTTGGTCTAGCTTTTGCGACGACGCGACTTATCTTGTGTGTCTGACGTAGTTCCTCGGAGAGGCGCCTGGCCCGAGAGGCGGTGGTCGAGGTACTGCTGGGTTAGGCCCTCGCGAGCTTCTTCCACTCCCCAGCACTTTCCTTAACGCTCTACGTCCTCAGGTCCTGGCCCTCGAGCGAGCTCAGCCGCCGCTGGTATGACAGGTCGTGATGCCGTGGGTCAAGGCCAGGGGGTGAGGGCTGGAGAGCCAGTAGGAGCCCATGAGTCGCGATGCTCAGGTACCCTCCTTTTAACGTGCAAGCGGTCCGTGCCGAAGAGAGGGAGAGAGAGAGCTCATGATGCCCCCAACGTTGCTCCTGGAGTAGGTCCTGCACACCAATCATGAGGAGAAACAAGGCCTGTCATTACGGTCGCCGGACAACCTATGGTCACTCCGAGGGAGCGGTCAGGGCACTGAGGGCCTGGTGAGGTGGCGCCGTGCGGGGCTGCCGCGGCCAGAGCTCGACCACTCAGGTTTATCAACGTTGCAGGGACGGACCCATGCGCACGCGCCGTGCCAGAGCGAGCGGCTCTTCAAATAGGCGTCAATCGAGCAGGTGATTAGGTCAGGTATGTTAAGCACATAGGAGGAAATCCAATTTCAAGCAAGCGCAGGTAAAAGCAACCACCGCCGGGTCGGGCCCGAGCGGCATGGGGATGATGCAGCCCGAGGGGCGCCCCCAACAAGGTAAATAAAGAGCATAAACAAAATGGATACATGCCGCGGGGACGGACCCATGCGGCCTGGGAATGGTGCAGCCCTGTGGGCACTCCTAGCTAAAAGTAGAACTCTGAAAGATGTCACCTGGTGCTGTTGAAGATGAAGTGATGCCGAGGAAGTGAGCGATGCGCGGTGAAGACGTCGGCCCTCATGAGCCCCCAGGCCCAGGGTCCTCGAGAGGCTCTGGTGGCATGTGCAGGTCTTCGGGGACCATCGCCACCTCCGCCAGGACCGCGCGATGCCTGACCTCCTGAGCCTCCAGAATGCTCCTCAACAGGCACTGATGTGCGGCGACCGGGCTCGGCAGGCCGAAGGGCATCCGAACGTAGCTGTGGGGTGGTCCCACGCAGCGCCCTATGGCCGAATGCCATAGGCGCTCCTGGGACGCAGCTCGGTTGAGCCTTGGTACATCGACGCAGACGCGCAGTCCTCCATCCTCGCATGGATGTGGGGCCACGGCAGGTAAGCAGCGGCTGCCGCGCATGACTCTGGACTCTTGTAGCTCTTGGGTGTTCCCTGCGATGAACTCCTGAGGGTTTGGTGTCCTTTGACTTGTACCTTTCTAAGGGAAGCGTGCCTGAAAGCACCCCTCCAAGTGGTGCCCGAGTGCCTCCCCCGCGACCTTGGCAAGGTCGGTGGCTCTCCAAGAGAGAGCCCCCGAGCCCTTCCTGAGGAGGGCACCAGGCGCGCCTTCCTATGCGCGAGTGGCCGGCGCTCCCTGATCGGGCGCGAATCCTAACGCGATACCTCCGGAGGTGCCTGCTTCCTTGTGGCTCTGGCCAGGTGAGATCTTCTTCTTCTTGAGGGTCGCCTCAGGAGGCCTCCCGCTCCTGCGATCTGGGTCTTCGATTGCTGCGGCTTGGAACGCACGCTCGAGCGAGCACACTGCGTCCCTTTCTTCATAGGATACGGTGATGACTCCACCGCTTCCTGGCATCTTGAGGACATTGTAACCATGGTGAGTCACTACCATAAACTTGGCTGGGGCTGGGTCCCGAGGATGGCGTTGTACGGCAGGCGGATGTGAGCGACGTCGAAGTCGATGAGCTCGGTGCGGTAGTTGTTGCGTTGCCCGAAGGTGACCGGAAGGCGAACCTGCCCAATTGGAACAGTGGAACCATCGTTGACTCCTAAGAAAGGCTTGGTCGGCTGAAGCTGGTCATATGGTACTTGGAGATTGTCGAACGTCTCGGCGGACAGGACGTTGAGTCCTGCCCCGCCATCGATGAGGGTCCTGGTGACCTGCACGTTGCTGATGACTGGGGAGCAAAGCATCAGGAGGACTCTGGCCGCTGCCGCACACTTGAACTGGTCCGCGGAACTGAATGTGATCGTGCACGAAGACCACCTGAGAGGGCGCGTGGCCTCAAGCTTGGGAAGGACTGCATTCACCTCGCGAGCAAACTGCTTGAAGATGCGCTGTGAGGCTGGGGCCTGGGCGCCGCCCAAGATGCAAGCAATTGCACGCGGCTCTTGGAAGCCCCCAGCCCCATCGTCTTGGTGTTGGTCTTCGTTCCTCCTTGGTGGTGGCGGCAGAGGAGGGAGGCCTGCGTTGCCGTGGGGACGGTCCTCACGAGGCTGGTCCCTCCAGCCTCCCTCGCGAGGCTGGTCCTGCTAGTGGTCCTCGCGGGCGTAGTCACGCCATCCCTGGCGAAGGCCACGGTCTTCCCATTGTCCACCACCTCTTCCTCCTCCTCGACCATAGCCCTTGTCGTTGCGCTCTGGGCGTCGGCCGATTCACCCATCTCGCACGGCTATGAGCTCTTGACATTCGTTGGTGTTGTGGGTGTGGAGGTCGTGGTACACGCAGTACCGTCCGCCCTTGGATGACTCAGGCTGATCCCTGCCTCGCTTGGTGTCCGGTTCCGCTGCTAGCACGGCAGCCCCCTTGCGCTTCACGTCCTTGGCCTTGAGCTTCTTTTCTTCTGGGTCGGCTGGCGGGAGCTTGAGGAGGGCGAGACGCCCTTCCTCAGCCCTGGCGCACTTGGTTGCAAAGTTGAACAGCTCCAGGGATGTGCACAGGTATTCATGGATTGCTAGCTCTTCCTTCATCTTGACGTCGTGCAAGCCGTCGGAGAAGGCTGAGATGATGGCTTCTTCTGTCACCTTGGGGATCTTTGAGGCGAGCTTAGTTGAAGCGCTGGATGTACTTCTGCAGGGTTTCTCCTAGCTGTTGCTTGCTGCGGCGCAGGTCGCTCACAACCGGGGGCCGGTCGTGAGTGCCCTGGAAGTTGGTGATGAAGCGGGTGCGCATCTCGCTCCAGGAGGAGATCGTACCGGGAGCCAGGTTCAGGAGCCAGGTGCGAGCGCCGTCCTTGAGCACCATGGGGAACCAATTCGCCATGACCTTCTCGTCTCCGTTGGCGGCTACGATGCCTAGCTCGTAGAGCTGCAGGAACTCCGCGGGGTTCGCTGTGCCATCGTAGTGGGGAGGGAGGTCAGGCTTGAACTTGCCTGACCATGTGATGCCGCGCAGCTCGGGGGTGAAGGCGAGGCAGCCCGCCGTGGCCATCGGCGCCATTTGCTGGTGCTGGACTCGTTCTTGCGGGTCACCACGCGCCGCCACTGGGAGCATCGCGGGGTTTTGTCGTGGAGGCGCTGGGGCGCGATCTTGGCGCGCCGGTGCTGGGACCGCGTGAGCACCTTCCCGGGGACGTGGGATCTCTTGGCAGGTCCCTTCTTGCTGCGCTGGCGCCGGACATGGAGGGTCTCGCCCTGGGGCTGCGCACCTTGGAGCCAAGGCACCTTCTTGGGGAGGAGGCGGCAGAGGCGCCTCCTGATCCCCGCCCCCTGCACGAGACGGAGGGCGAGGCAGCGAGAGGGACCGCAAGAGGGAGCCCCCTGCGGCACTGACGAGCTCGGTGATGTGGGAGAGCCAGTCCTCGTAGAGGTCATCGACGGGGCGATAGTGCAGGAGCTTCCGCGCCAAGAGCAGTGAGGCATGCGCATCCATGGGTGCGCGGTGGGCGTGGGACAACGAGCCAGCTGGAGTCAGCGACGTGGTGGCGGTGCGGCCATCCCGCCGCACTGAGGGGTGCTGGGACGAGGCCTGCTGCTCGTTCCCCGCCGGGCCGGTGGCGGCGTTGGCGGTGGGCGATGGGGAATGACGAGGGGGGCCGCCGACGGGCGCCGTCTGGGCGACGCGACCGACGTGAGCAGCCCGGCGCTCAGCGAGCCCGAGGAGCGTCAGCCATGGACACGACGGAAGATCACACGCAAACAGCGTTTCGGATTTCGGGTTCCGGAAGACCCTTGAGGTTCAAACACTGGGGTGCGCACAGAGATTTCGCCTCCTACCTACCTGCACCCCTCCGCCTTGCTAGGATCTAAACTATGGAAAGAACAACACAAGATACGCAGGGTTTATACTGGTTCGGGCCACCGTTGTGGTGTAATACCCTACTCTAGTGTGTGGTATGGTGGATTGCCTCTTGGGTTGATGATGATGAACAATACAAGGAAGAATAGCCTCGCGAGGGTCTGTTCTTGGCTGGGCGATGAACTACTGGGAGGAGCTTAGTCACCTTTCTCTCTCTCTCTCTTTCTGATCTTCTCTATCCTTCCAACCCCCGGCTAGCTCTCTTCTCTTCTCCGTCTCTCTGCCCCCCTTTGCTCTGTGGGTGGCTGGTCCTATTTATAGAGGCCCTAGTCCTCTTCCCAAATATCGAGCGGGAAGGGAGCCAACAATGGCGGGCTAATTTGAAGGGGGACAACTAGTACTAGCTACCCTGACAAAAGTAGTCTTCGCCTGCGCAAAGCTCTGGTGATGACGCCGTCTTGGGCTCCACGGTGACCTCCATTTCGTAGTCCTCCTGGTCTTGGTCTCGTTGCACCGAAATGGCAACCTTTGCCTGATGCCTCGGTACTCCGCGGCTGCGCTTGCCCCCTTTGCACCAAAGAGGAAGGGAGGACACTGCGCGGGCTGGCACCCGCCTGGCGCCCCCGGTCGTCATGGCTTGCGTCACGGGCACCTCGTGAGGTACCCCGCCTTGATCTCTCCGCCTCCTTGTGAGCCAGCCTGACGAGGCCGCGCCTGAGGAAGCTCCGCGTCGTCCGCCCCGCGAGGCTTGTCTCCTCATGAGGGTCTTGGGTTTGTGTTGGTGAAGATGGGCCGCGCTGGGCCCCCCTTTGAGCCATGCCGCAGGCCGCAGGCAGGCAAGTCTGGGGACCCCCATTCCCAGAGCTCCGACAGTAGCCCCCGGGCCCAAGGCGCACCCGGACTTGGCCATGCAGGGAGGCGGAAGGGCAAGAGCGAAGTGCCGCCGGCCCTAACAGTCTGTGGCCTTGGGCGCCGCGTGGCGGTTGATTGGACGTGGGCGCCTTAGCAACCGCGCGAGTTGATTAAGGAGCGGCACCCACCTAGGATTTGCTCCTTACTTTCCCCGGTTGCTGCTCAGATCCCCTTTCTTGCGCCTCCCCTTCCTTCCTCCAAAATTTCTAGATCCGCTCTGACCGTGTGACCTAGGAAGCCATGGCGCCTCGCCAGCCCCCGGTCGTAGCTTGGTACTCGTCCGCCCTGGACCCGCCGAACGTGTCGGAGGCGAGCCTTGCCCGGTTGCGCCGGATGGCGACGGCGCGGGGCGTCAACGGGGCGAAGGTGTTTAAAGCCGGCTCCGCCACCCCTGAGGGTCAAGGGAGCACCTTCTATCCGCTCTTCGTAAGTTCCATTGCTGCTGGCCTGGTGCCTCCCTTCTCCGAGTTCTTCTTCTCTATCCTCCGCCACTATAAGCTGCAAGCCCTGCATCTCCACCCCAACTCCGTCCTTCTCCTGGCAATCTTCGCCTATTACTGCGAGGCTCACGTAGGGGTGCAACCCTTAGTGGCCTTGCTGCGCCACTACTTCTGCCTCCGGATCTCTCATGGTACTGCTTCCGCATGCGCGAGCTTCGTCGCGTACGGTGGCTCCATTGCCATTTCGAACCCCGGGAAAAGGATTGAGGGCTTAAGGAGCAAGTGGGTCTTGGTGGATGCTGGGCGCTTCCACCCTCGGCTGATCTTGCCAACGGAGCAGTCCACGAGCTCCAGCAATTGGGGTCGAGCGGAGCTCACGGACCCCCACACGAAGCTGATGTTGGAGAAGATGGACGCGGATCTAAGGCCGGCCAATATGGCGGCGGCGAAGCTGACCGGCGCGTCGCTGCTGAGGGAATTCCTGGAGCACCAGTTGGCTCCGCTTCGGCAGTACTCACTTCCGATGTGGAGGCCCCGTCCGAGCCCCGCGGCCTTAGCCGACGGAGATCTGGCTGTTGTCCTCCAATCTCTGGTCGGGGGCGATGTGGCGAGGTCGGCGGGCGCTCCTACGCCCTTGTTCCTCCGCGATGAATGGGAGCAGGTAGTGGAGTCCATGCCCGTCTTCAACGGGGATGGGCCCGTGCCCATGGAAACTCCCGAGGAACCGGTGGACGTGCTCTCTGACGACTCCAGTGAAGAGGAGGAAGGAGGGGAGCGGGGAAAAGGGCCTGACTCTGAGGTGACTGACGGAGAGTCAAGGGCTCCCCTCCCCCGGCGCAGGTCTCGCGTTCTCCGCTTCTCTCCGAGCGATGACGACGAGGATGACGATGAAGACGATGACGAGCAGGACGGCAGGAGCTCACCCCCAATCCCGAAGAAGGACTGGACCGGGCTGATCTCCCGAGGGTCAGCCCTGGCCCCAGGGCGGACCGCAAATGCACCTTCCGCCTCCAAGCTTCCCGAGGTTGACCCTTCCAGCCGGCTTTCAGGCTTCAAATTTGGCCGGAGGCCGCTTGAGCTCGCTGGCGACGACCCGTAAGCATTCGATTCCCGTCTTTATCTCTTGCTCTGCTTCTGAGGCTTGACGTCCGCATCTCTTGGATAGGCTGGCGCCCGCAGTAAAGAAGCCGAAGGGGGCTCCCGAGGTTCCACCCGTGGCAGCGCCTCTGCCTGCGAAGGAGGGTGACCGCGACGCACAGGCTTCTCCTACCCGGTCGTCCTCGCGAGGCCTGGCTGAGCCGGCTGGGGCGAGCTCAGCCCCCACGGCCCAGGTGGCTCCCGAGGTGCTCTCGCCTGCCGCCGCCACCACAGCTATCGGGGCGTGGCAGACTCCGCCTCAGGATGCTGCGGTCGCGCTGCCGCCTTCTCCTCCTACTCCACCGGCTGCTGTCTCTCTGACTCCTTCTGCCATTCTGGATTGTGCTGTTGCTGAGCTGGACCGACTGCAGCAGGATCTTCTTGGCACCGACCCCCGCTTGGTGGCCGGGCGCTTGGAGCTGGCTTCAGGATGGGTTCGCTCTGACGCTTCGATTCGGGCGGTGCTGGTCCAGGCCTCGATGGTATGCGACAAGGAGAAGCAGGCCGTCCTTGAGGCAAAGGCTGCCTGTGACGCAGCCCTGGGGGAGGTGGTCAACGTTCGTGGCCGTTGCAAGGTGCTGGAGGGCGAACTGCAAGGTTTGCGAGACCAGCTCGCGAACGAGGTCCGCCTTCGCCAAGAGCAGGAAGAAGCATGAAGGCTCGCGAGGTGGCTCTCAAGGAGAGGGAGGTCAAGCTCAAGAAACGCCGCGACCGCCTAGGCGCGCTGGAGCAGGAGTTGGGGGCGAGGAAGGCCAAGCTGGATGACGAGGCCCTGGTTCTTGCTGAGGACCGCGTGGCCTTCACGGAGATGGAGGCGAGGGCTCGCTCCTCACTGAGGACGCTTTACGGCAGCGGCCTGGAGAGCCCACTGGTTGGCGCCGAGGACGGCCCCGCCAAGCTGCCTCCCTTCCTGGTTCACGCTCTTGAAGATGTCGCCCTTGGCCTTGGCCCCGCGGCCGAGGCCGAGGCGCGTGTCCTGTCTTCTGCAGCAATGATGCGGGTCCTCACCCACATCTACCTTCGCGATCCCGATGTCGACCTCGACAGCCTGCTGGAGCCAGTGAGCGGCGAGCGTGCCGCTGCCGAGGCCGTGAAGGGTCGCGCAGAGGCCCTGTTGGGGAAGTTCCGGGCCTTCAGCACCAAGCCGAAGCAAGGCACTACCGACCCCACCGCTCCATGAGGCGTACCCAATCCGCGCTGCTCCATCACCGACAAGTGACTCCGTCGCGGCTCCTGCCCTGCCTTTAATTCCTGCACATGTATCATGCCTCGGGGAGGCGTTTAAACTTGCTTTTGGCATTGAGATAACAGTGTGGACTGTAATATTTGCTTTTGAATTCCTTGAAATTTGCGTCTTTCCTTCCTACTTGCTTATGTTCTACGCCGGCAGAGCCCGGCCCCGCGCATGCCTCACCCAGCGTTGGTCCCGACCGGAAACCAGGACGGGGCCAAGGAGTGAGGGGCCACGTGACAAGTTAGGCTCCTGAGTCACGATGCTCAAGAGTCCCCCTTGGCGCACGAATAACAAGTAGGGAGGTGTGATGCGGGTGGATCTACCGTTCTACGTCTGCAGAGCCCGGCCGCGCGCGTGCCTCACCCAGCGCTGGTCCCGACCGGAAACCAGGACGGGGCCACGGAGTGAGGGGCTACGTGACCAGTTAGGCTCCTGAGTCGCGATGCTCAAGAGTCCCCCTTGGCGCACGAACAGCAAGTAGGGAGGTGTGATGCGGGTGGATCTACCGTTCTACGTTTGTAGAGCCCGGCCGCGCGCGTGCCTCACCCAGCGCTGGTCCCGACCGGAAACCAGGACGGGGCCACGGAGTGAGGGGCTACGTGACCAGTTAGGCTCCTGAGTCGCGATGCTCAGGAGTCCCCCTTGACGCTCAAACGGCCTTCGTACCTTGGCTCCGCTCGGGGAGAGACGCGCGGCGAACCAGGCCCGGGGGGACCTGGCTGGGCGGCGTGCGTTTGCGTGTGACCCAGGCGCAGCCCCCGTGCCCAGCCCCCTCGCGCGGCACTCCCGAGGGGAGGCATTACGATGAGGCTAGACACTAAGCTCTGGGCTCCCTGAGGTTGATGCGGCCCGGGGGCCACCCTCGGTTGTTTATCACCAGCGTGGAGCATAGCGCTACCATATGTGTACGGGCATAGCCGCTCCTCGGAAGTGTTGTCAGCCAGCGCGGAGCATGGTGCTTCCACTTGTACGTGGGAGGGGGCCCCCCTCCGGGAGGAGCCCCCGGGGCGTGTACAGCCCCGCCTTGACACGTGGCTGGCACGGTAGGGCCTGGCGAGGTGTATCTGGGCACCCGTGAGCCAACGCGGGACTCACGGGGCCCTACCTCTAGGCGGGTTGTGCCCGGCACTGGGCCTTATCTTATGATGCGTTCCTGCAAATTTGGTTAGATGTCGGCACTCTACGTCCTCGGGTCCCGGCCCTCGGGCTGGTCTCAGCCGTCGCTGGTATGCTAGGTCGTGATGCCATGGACAAGGCCAGAGGGTGAGGGCTGGAGAGCTAGTAAGAGCCCTAAGTCGCGATGCTCAGGTACCCCCCCTTTAACGTGCAAGTGGTCGGCATGGAGAAAAAGAGGTGCCGTGGACCGGCATCAAATAATCAAGCATGGTGGGTCTAACCCATAATCGGAAATAAACGCAAACGGGATACATGCCGCTGGGCCTGGCCCGAGCGGCTTGGGGATCATGCAGCCCGAGGGGTGCCCCCAACAAGGTAAGCTAACAACATGGAATAAGAAAGGGATACACGCTGCAGGGACGGACCCACGCGGCCTGGGAATAATGCAGCCCTGGGGGCGCTCCCAGCTGGAAATAAAACTCGAAAGACATCACCTGATGATGTTGAGGACGAAGGAGCGTTGATGTAGCAGGCTCGGTGGGCTGCGGGAGCCGATCCTCACGAGCCCCCAGGCCCAGGGGCCTCGGGAGGCTCCGGAGGCGCTGACGGCTCCTCATGGGCCATCTCCATCCCTGCCAGGGCTGCGGAACGCCCTGCCTCTCATGCCTCCGTGATGCCCCTCATGAGGTGCTGGTACGCGTCAGCCGCGCTCGGCAAGCCCCACTCGCGAGGGCCAGAGGCACTCCAGAGAGACGACTCGGTTGAGCCCTGGTATGTAGATGCAGACGCGCAGCCCACCATCCTCGCCTGGATGGGGAGCCACTGCTGGTAGGCGGCGGCCGCCTTTCATGACTCTTGACTCTTGTAGCTCCTGAATGGCCTTGCTGATGAACTCCTGAGGGTCTGGATATCCTTGCCTTGCTCCTTCTTGAGGGAAACGTGCTTCGAAACACGCCTCCATGTGGTGCCCAAGCACCTCCCTCGTGACCCTAGCTAGGTCGGTGGCCCTCCAAGGGAGAGCCCCCGAGCCCTGCCTGAGGAGGGCGCTGGGCGCACTTTCCTATGCGATGGAAGGAGGTTCCCCCTGGGCAGGCGCGGGCCCAGAGGGGCCTGCCTCCTGACTGGTCGGGCCGGACGATGTCTTCTTCTTCTTAGGGGCGGTCTCGGGAGGCCTCCTGCTTCCACGATCCGGGTCTTCCAGTGACGCGGCCTGAAAGGCTCGTTCCAGGGAACACACCGCGTCCTTCTCTTCACATGGCACCATGATGACTCCGCCGCTTCCTGGCATCTTGAGGATGTTGTAGCCGTGGTGAGTTATGGCCATGAACTTGGCCAGCGCTGGGTACCCAAGGATGGCATTGTACGGCAGGCGCATGTGAGCGACGTCGAAGTCGATGAGCTCGGTGCAGTAGTTGTCGCGTGCCCCGAAGGTGACAGGGAGGCGGACCTGCCCAATCGGGACCATGGAGCCGTCGGTGATACCGGAGAAAGGCTTGGTTGGCTGAAGCTGGCTGTAGGGCACTTGGAGGTTGTTGAATGTTTCCACGGACAGGACGTTGAGCCCTGCCCCGCCATCGATGAGGGTCTTGGTGACCACCACATTGCTGATGATTGGGGAACAAAGCATCGGGAGGACTCCAGCTGTAGCCGCACACTTGAGCTGACATGCTGAGCTGAACGTGATGACGCACGCCGACCACCTGAGAGGGCGCGTGGCTTCGAGCCTGGGGAGGATTGCGTTCACTTCGCGGGTGAACTGCTTGAAGATGCGCTGAGAGGCTGGGGCTTGTGCCCCGCCCAGGATGCAGGCGATCGTGCGCGGCTCCTGGAAGCGCCCAGCCCCCTTGTCCTAGTGGCGGTCCTCATTTCTCCTTGGCTACGGCGGCAGCGGTGGGAGGCCTGCGTTGCCTTGCGGGTGATCCTCGCGAGGCTGATCCCTCCAGTCTCCCTCGCGAGGCTAATCCCTCCAGCCTCCCTCGCGATGCGGGTCTTGCCAGCGATCCTCACGAGGTTGATCGCGCCACCCTTGGCGCGGGCCACAGTCTTCCCAGCGTCCTGCATTCCTTCCTCCTCCTCGGCCGTAGTCCCGGTCATTGCTTTCAGGGCGACGGCCAATCCTTCCTTCTCGCACGACTTGGAGCTCTTGACATTCGTTGGTGTTGTGGGTGTGGAGGTCATGGTACACACAGTACCGGCTGCCCTTGGAAGGTTCGAGCTGATCTCTGCCCCGCTTGGTGTCTGGTTCTGCCGCGAGCATGGAAGCCCCCTTGCGCTTCACATCCTTGGCCTTGGGCTTCTTCTCTTCTGGGTCTGCGGCAGGCAGCTCGAGGAGGGAGATGCGCCCTTCCTCAGCCCCGGCGCACTTGGTTGCCAGGTTGAACAGTTCCAAGGAAGTGCACATGTCTTCATGCATCGCCAGCTCCTCCTTCATCTTGACGTCACGCATGCCTTCGGAGAAGGCCGAGATGATGGCCTTCTCAGTCACCTTGGGAATCTTGAGGCGCGCGTTGTTGAAGCGCTGGATGTACTTCTGCAGGGTCTCCCCGGGCTGCTGCTTGATGCGGCGCATGTCGCTCACGGCGGGTGGCCGGTCGCGAGTGCCTTAGAAGTTGGCGATGAAGCGGGTGCGCATCTCGTCCCAGGAGGAGATTGTGCCTGGAGCCAGGTTCAGGAGCCAGGTGCGGGCCCCGTCCTTGAGTGCCATGGGGAACCAGTTCGCCATGACCTTCTCGTCTCCGTTGGCAGCTTCGATGCCCAGCTCGTAGAGCTGGACGAACTCCGCAGGGTCAGCCGTGCCGTCGTAGCGAGGAGGCAAGTCCGGCTTGAACTTGCTGGGCCACGCGACGCTGCGTAGCTCGGCGGTGAAGGCGCGGCAGCCTGCTGTGGCCATGGGAGGTCTTGGATGCCGGGGAGATTGGTCTTGCATGTCCCGACGTGCTGCAGCTGGGAGCAGCGTGGGGTCTTGACGTGCGGGAGCAGGAGCATGGTCGCGACGTGCTGGAGTAGGGAGCGCCCGGGCAGCTTGCTGCGGGCGAGGGACTTCTTGACATCTCTGCTCTTGCTGCGCTGGCGCCTGACGGAGCGGGTTCCGCCCAGGGGCCACGTGCCTTGGAGCCATGGCGCCGTCCTGAGGAGGAGGCAGCCAGGGCGCCGCCGGAGCTTCATCGCCCGCGCGGGGCGGGGTGTGGTGCAGCGGAACGGACGGCGCAAGAGAGCCCCCTGCGGCGCAAACGAGCTCGGCGACGCGGTCGAGCCATTCTTCATAGACGTCGTCGATGGGACGGTAGCGCAGAAGCTTGTTCGCCGCGATGAGTGCAGCCCGAGCCTCCATGGGCGTGCGGAGCGCGTGGGACGAAGAACCAGCTGGGGTGAGCGAGGGAGTTGCGGTGCGGCCGTCTTGCCGCACAGACGGATGCTGGGACGATGCTTGCCACTCATCCCCTGCCGGGCCGGTGGCGGTGTTGACGGCAGGTGACGGGGAACGGCGAGGATTCCCGCCAACAGGGGCCGTCTGGGAGACGCAGGAAGCGAGCGCGGCCCGGCGCTCGGCGCGGGCCCGACGAGCGTCAGACATGGGCGTGATGGTTGGAGGAGAACGGGGTGGTGGAAGACGAATCCCGGCGCACCCCTACCTGGCGCGCCAAATGTCGGATTTCGGGTTCTGGCAGACCCTTGAGGTTCGAACACTGGGGTGCGCGCGGAGATTTCGCCTCCTACCTACCTGCACCCCTCCGCCTTGCTATGATCTAAACTATGGAAAGAACAACACAAGAGACGCAGGGTTTATACTGGTTCGGGCCACCGTTGTGGTGTAATACCCTACTCCAGTGTGTGGTATGGTGGATTGCCTCTTGGGCTGATGATGATGAACAATACAAGGAAGAACAGCCTCGCGAGGGTCTGTTCTTGGCTGGGCGATGAACTACTGGGAGGAGCTCAGTCACCTTTCTCTCTCTCTCTCTCTCTTTCTGACCTTCTCTATCCTTCCAACCCCCGGCTAGCTCTCTTCTCTTCTCCGTCTCTCTACCCCCCTTTGCTCTATGGGTGGCTGGTCCTATTTATAGAGGCCCTGGTCCTCTTCCCAAATATTGAGCGGGAAGGAAGCCAACAATGGCGGGCTAATTTGAAGGGGGACAGCTAGTACTAGCTACCCTGACAAAAGTAGTCTTCGCCTGCGCAAAGCTCTGGTGATGACGCCGTCTTGGGCTCCACGGTGACCTCCGTCTCGTAGTCCTCCTGGTCTTGGTCTCGTTGCACCGAAATGGCAACCTTTGCCTGATGCCTCGGTACTCCGCGGCTGCGCTTGCCCCCTTTGCACCAAAGAGGAAGGGAGGACACTGCGCGGGCTGGCACCCGCCTGGCACCCCCGGTCGTCATGGCTTGCGTCACGGGCACCTCGTGAGGTACCCCGCCTTGATCTCTCCGCCTCCTCATGAGCCAGCCTGACGAGGCCGCGCCTGAGGAAGCTCTGCGTCGTCCGCCCCGCGAGGCTTGGCTCCTCGCGAGGGTCTTGGGTTTGTGTTGGTGAAGATGGGCCGCGCTGGGCCCCCCTTTGAGCCACACCGCAGGCCGCAGGCAGGCAAGTCTGGGGACCCCCGTTCCCAGAACGCCGACACAGCGGAAGGAAGATTTTGGCGCACCCCTACCTGGCGCGCCAAATGTCGGGTTTCGGGTTCCGGCAGACCCTTGAGGTTCGAACACTGGGGTGCGCTTGGAGATCTCTCCCCTACGGATCTACGTCCGATCCTCTCGTGCGAACTAAGACGAAAATGATGAACAACACAAGGGACACGATGTTTATACTGGTTTGGGCCACCGCTGTGGTGTAATACCCTACTGCAGTGTGTGGTGTGGTGGATTGCCTCTGGGGCTGATGATGGACAGTACAAGGGAAGAACAGCCTCGCGAGAGGTGTTCTTGAGCTGGTGTGGTATGTTCTACTTGGTACGAATCTTTCTCTATTTCTCGCGAGAGGTGAGTTCAGTCGCCTCTTCCTCTCTCTCTACTATGGTTCTACCAGATTTCCAGCTCGTCATCCCCTTCTGTGGTGGCTAGCTCTATTTATAGAGGCCCTGGGCCTCTCCCCAAATAATGAGCGGGAAGGGCGCCAACAATTGGCCATTTTGAAGGGGAACATCTAGTACAAGTTATCCTGACCAAAGGTGGTCTTCGGCTGCCAAAAGCACTGGCGATGACGCCATCTTGGGCTCCACGGTGACCTCCGTCCTGCCGTCCGGCTGGTCTTGGTCTTGTTGCACCGGAATGGTAACCTTTGCATGATGCCTTGGCCTGTGCTTGCCCCCTTTGCACCAAAGGGGAAACAAGGACACTGCCCAGGCCGGCGCCCGCCTGGCGCCCGCCTGGTCTCGATCGTCATGGCTTGCGTCACGGGTTCCTCGCGAGGTACCCTTGCCTTGATCTCTCCGCCTCCTCGCGAGCCTGCCTGATGAGGCTGCCTCTGAGGAAGCTTCCTGTCACCTGCCCCGTGAGGCTTGGCCCCTCGCGAGGGTCTTGAGCTTGAGCTGATGAAGATGGGCCGCGCTGGGCCCCTGCTTGAGCCACGCCACAGGCCGTAGGCAGGCAAGTCTGGGGACCCCCGTTCCCAGAACGCCGACAGACTTGGCTATTTGTTCATCAACATATTCCAGTGACTTCGGCGTCACCAGCCGACCAACTTCGTCACGTTAGCTGGACCGAGGGCTTTGTCTCGGCAAGCCAATCTTTGCCAGCATCGCCATGTCATCTCTTTATCGCCCATCAGGCAATGGGTGTGCGGATCGAGTCCCAATTTTGGGAGTCACCTTTCTTCGGATTGCTACAACAAATAAACCAGGTGCTATTTATCCTAGTAATTTTTGCTTCTTTGGGTTTATTTTTCCTAAGGAATTATTACTCTGGTTTGTTCCATCATCTGCACACAGGTCTATCAAATGGTGCCCACATTAACGAGGGTCACATGGTGGTTCGGTCAATTTCCGTACATAGTCCGGCGAACCCCGCATCCGGAACTCGGACCTACCTGTGAAGTAATCGACTTCGACTACATCACGTGGTCTCTTCGGCAAGCCGACGCCGTCGTCCCAATCGGCGTAAATTGGCTCGAGTGATCACCTTGTTGGTCGTGTTGCCATACCGACGTGTTCGGTTGCCTCGGGGACTTCAGCATCGTTGAGAGGGCTCTACCTCATCGAGTGTTTGGCACACGGGCCATATTTCTTTTATTAGTCACTTTGCATAAATTATTAATTAAGCAACTAATTTTTTTAATTTATTATTATTACTATTCTCTCAGGTTTGCACTATTTTTTGTGCACATGTAAATGATTTGGGTCGGGCAGTGTTGTCACCTCGGCATACTAACATACCACGTCACCTTGGATGGATGAGGGGCTTCGTCATCACTTCATTAACCCACGCCGGGGACTTCGGCGTCACACTACCGTCCTGCTTCGTCGCCTCAGTCGGACTGGGGGTTCCACCTCGCCACATTGGCTGTGCTACGTCGCCACTTTAGAGTGCCGAGCTCTTCGCTCCGCCACCTCGGGACCGTCTCGGGGGCTGGGACCTTGTCCCACATGAAGCTCGGACCGCGTGATCAACACCGAGCACATTAACCAGCTAAGTCACTTTCATGCTCAAAAACTTTCAGTTTTAAATTTTGTTCGGTTCGACCAAGCATTATACTATTTTGGCAAATAGTTGTTTGTGAAAAACTTCCTTGTCAAAACTTTGTTTGTGACACACAGATTCAAATACCCCGTTTACTTGGGGGCTTCCTTTATGAAGCCTTTCCTCTTGCATATGATTATACTTGTATGGCTTTGTTCCTTGTTCGTGTATTATGCCACAATATGCACCAAGTTGACTTAAGTGTTCCGCAAGCTGGGTTGCCTTGCTCCTGTGTTTACCCCTACATTCCCGATTGTTCGGCTAGGGAGTAAAGGGAGCACCTCTACGATTGTCACGAGCGGGTCATCCGAGCTCGAACCTCAGACTGGGTGAAGCCGAAAGCTAGCGTTCTTATTGTTTTCAATCATGGTCGGCACACAACTGAACTCATGAGTACAAAAAATCTATTGCACAAGTCTCATAGTAACAATGAGCAACCGAAGAAAGGTATCAGTGGGGGTACTATTTTCTTCGAAGATGCTTCTTACACTTCATAAATAATATAGAATAAGTTCCCTGACCGCGCTTTGTCTGTTACAGCCTTATGGCCTGATTGCCTGGTTATCGGAAACACCATTGATATTCTCGACAGGTGGAGTACATAACAGTTTTCGGCCCTTGACCGAAGAGGGAGAAGCCGACGGTCGGTTAAGACGCGTTTAAAGTTCGGGTGAACACATATATGATATTAGTACTTCGGTACATACAATCATTATACATAAAATTCTTTTACCCAAGTCTCTTGGGGGCTCTTAAATTAGTATGAGTTGTTTTATAATAAGTGTTCTTCTTCTTAGTCGTTGCAAAGTCTTTTTCTATCACTCCTTTTTTCGACACGAGTGTGTGGTCAATAGCCGGGGAGCCTAATTTCTCTCTCAAAGCTGCTAGAGTTTAGTTTGCTAAACTGTCCTAACGAGAAGTACTCCGCCTTCGGGATAGGAGGGTGAAGCCGTAGGCTGACCCGCTTGAAGTCTCGAGATAGGATGTGTCATGTTAAAGCATGATGGAAGAACAATATTTTTTTCTAAGACCAATTTTCGGATTGGCATCGAACACTTGATCTAGTTCGGATGTTAAGTTTTTACTGAATTTTTTTGATTCTCCAAGCTTATGGCACTTTTAAACTATTTGTGTGTTTCTAGCATAAGTCTCTCAGTGCAACACCGGACACCTTTAGAGATTCGGCAAAAACATTCACGGATTGCTATATATGCATTGGTTTCAAATTGTGTCTTCGGTCAATAGTTGGGTTGCCCGGCTCCTGTGCTTGCCTCCTACGTTCCGCTTTGTTCGGCTAGGTGTGCAAAGGGAGAACCACTGCGATTGTGCTTCCAGCTCGCATGGTTAAGCACCTCAGTGGAGAAAGCCGAAAACTGACTGTCACAATAAGCGTAAACTGGCCAGCAATCCGATGAGTGTGTTAAATGACGAGCCGTTCATAACATTGGCCAAAGTGTTTACGACTTGACCTACGCTCTCGTCGAACACCAACCGGGGGCTAGTAACTGGTTTCCCAACTTTAAACTCCTATGACTAAGTGAAAGTTATAAAGCCTGTATATCTGATTGCCTCATTTCCGCTAACACAACCTCCTTCGGGCACCGAGACGTCGGCTAAGGGTTGTCTTGTTATGGCGAAAACACCCTGCGTAGTATCTACAAAGGGGGTGGAAGCCGACGCTGGGCCAGTTTCAACTGATAAACGGTCGTAATGGAGTCAAAATAAACATATCATCAACATTTGTATTCAGTATACAAGCGCTGACTTCCATAATTATCGTTATAAATCCATAAATATGCATCAATTTGACTTAAGATTTTGGCCAAGCTGGGTTGCCTGGCTCCTGTGATTACCCCTACGTTCCCGATTGTTCAGATAGGAGGTAAAGGGAGCACCTCTGTGATTGTTACTTCTGGGTCATCCGTGTTAGTACCTCAGACTGGGAGAAGCCGAAAGCTAGCCATCTTAAAGAATATAATTGGTCGGCAACGACGGAAGTGAAAATTTAGGTGCTTAAAAACCACAGAGATCGGGGACTTACCCCGAACTAAATCCTCAATATTTTTCTCCCGCATCAATCGGAGTTGAGGTTTCATGATCATGGTCGGCATGACAACCCAAAGACACGAACCGATAGCGGGATTGTTTTCTTTGGCAGATGTTTCTTACATCAAATAGTAATATAACATTCTTTCTGCATACCTTTGTTTATAAAACCATATGGCCGGATTGCCTTGTTTGTCGTAAACCTTGGCCCTTGTAAAGGCTATATAAAGTAGGACAAACACTCCCCGACCACTAGCCAAAGAGGTTGAAGCCGATGGTCGGTCAACAAAGTTTTGTACAATGCGGATCTGAGCATTAATGATGTAAAGTACTTGGGTACATAGAATCATTAGACATAAAAATTGCAAGTAAAATCGACTTACTGAAATCCATCTTTTAAAACCCCTTGGGGCCTACCTTGGCGAGCTTGGAATTCAACCATCTCTAAGCTCTTTAAAGAGATCTTTATTCTCTTTCCGAGACGTTTGTGTTAAACAGAACAAAATTTTCTGTCAAACTGATATCGATCCTTAATTCGGCCACCGGTGCCCACATCAAGGCTCGCGGGCTACTAGGCTTCATCCTCATTATTTATAAATATTAAAGGGGCACATGTCACATCCCTAGCTGCTGGTAGTGCTCTAGGCTAGCTTCATGTTTGCATCATGTTTAAATTTTGCCTAAAATTGAAATGGGGATGTTCAAACCCTAGCATTAAATCAACTCAACTAGGGTGAATTAAAATCTTTTCAATAAACCCAAAAGGTTCCTAAGAAAAGTTCATGATTTCTGGTTAAGGTGGAAACCTCTACCAAAAATGATGATTATATTCCTAGGTCATTTTTGGATTTTTGAATTAAATCATATTGTATTTGACTTTGGGCATTTAAATACTATAAATAATTTAAATGCTCAAATACATGTTGGAAATTGATAAGGGTCACTGAAATAATTCAGAAAGTACCCATAATTATTTCCAGGATTTTATAAAATGATTTGATTTTTTAAAACAAATCAAAAACAAAACTACAGAAATAGAAAAGAGAAACAAAATAGAAAAAAAAGGGGAGAGAGGCCACCTGGGCCACTTACCTGCTTACCTGCCCGGCCCGGCTCCCCCAGCGCGGCCCAGCCCACCACCACAGCTTCCCCGTCGTCTTCCTCCCTGGACAGAAGGACGGGCGTGTGCCCACGGCGCGCCAGCACGCGCACGGCCACCGACGGCCACCTCCTGCTTGCCGCTTCGCCCTGGACTCTCCTGGCATCGCCACGCACCCCGCCGGGCCCCTCTCGCTCTCCTTCCCCCTCATCCTCTCTCTGGACCCCCTCCTCCTCCTCTGCTCTCCCTCCCTCTCGTCACCGAACGCACCTGAGAATGCCGCTCGCCGTAGCCATGACCACAGCCACCCCCTCTCCTCTCCGACGCGCTTCCGAGCTCCGCCACGACGTCGTCGTCCTC
This sequence comes from Triticum aestivum, assembly GCF_018294505.1. Taxonomy (NCBI): domain Eukaryota; kingdom Viridiplantae; phylum Streptophyta; class Magnoliopsida; order Poales; family Poaceae; genus Triticum; species Triticum aestivum. The sequence continues at coordinate 163,283,359 of NC_057797.1, read as the reverse complement.
TCCATCGAGTCACGCGGTGCCAGAAGCTCTGCTGCATCTCCAACGCCGCCGTTTCCGACCTCGGGTGCCGGTGATCGCCGCGGTCAATTCGCCACCTCCGCCGCCTCCCCGAGACCACCGAGCTGCTCATCGACCTCGCTGTGAGCTCCTCTTCCATTTCCCCTTCTCCCCGCGCTCGTTCCCGCACTCCAGCCGCCTTCTCACCGGAGCCGATTGCTCCTCGCCGCCGGTCATGGCGCTGCCGTGGCCAGGGTCACCCCAGCTAGCACCCGAGCACGTTACCGAGTTCGCCGCCCTCCCAGGAGCCCACAGAGCCTTTCCGTTTCCCCTCTAGTGCACCGCAGCGCCGCGTTCGACCTTGGCCGAACTCCGGCGGCCACCTAGGTCGATGCCGCGCTCAACTCCGGCCATCCCACGCCCTCTCGTGGGCCCCCCTGGATGCGCGGGAGCAAGGGCCATCCCCTGGTGCCCTCAGCGCGACCAGCCGCGGGCCGTAGTGCCGTCCCGAGCAACTCCGGCGAGGTCTCTCCGTCGCCGTGGTCGCCGGCGTCATTCGCCGATGTGGCCACTTAATTAGGGGCTAATCACCCTATGAGCCACTGCCATGTGGGCCCCTGCGCCTAATTAGGATTAGTATTTTTTCTGTTAGTTTAACTAACCACATGGGCCCCACCCGTCAGCTTTGACCACGCTGACATGGACGTTGACCGACCCCACACGTCAGTATTGACCTGCTGACGTGTCTGTTGACCCGGCCCCACCTGCCATTGACACTAACCAGCCTCAGTCACTGACCAGTGGACCCCACTGGTCAGGTTTGACCACCAGCAGCGTCTGTTGACTGCTGACGTCACAGTGACGTGGTGCTGACGCCATAATTCATTTTCTGGAATTATTTTAATTCTAAATATTCAGGAAATTCCAGAAAATGCCTAAAACTTCTAAAATTCATAGAAAATTAACCGTAACTCCAAATTAAATAATTTATATATGAAAAATTATCAGAAAAATTCAAGGAATCCATCTGTACCATTTTCATGCATGTTAGAACAACTTATAGGTGCTGTTTAGCACAAATCAACTAAATGGCATTTGAATAATCACATATGGAGTTTGAATTTGAATCTTATATTCAAACCAACTTCATTTAATCTGTTGCTAGTTGCATTAGCTCAAAACACATTCATATTGTCATGTCATGAGCATGCATCATATTGTGCATTGCATTGATTGTGTTCCTTTCTGTATTGCCGGTATTTGTCCCCTCTCAATAGACGTGATACCGATGATGTGATCGTTGACACTGATGAAGACTCAATGTTATCTTTAGAAGTGCCAGGCAAGCAAAAACCCCTTGTTCATTCCGATACAATCCTACTCTCTCGCTCCTGCTCTCTTTTACTGCATTAGGACAACACCGATTCATCTGTTACTTGCTGCGGTAGCTGAACCCCTTTATCCTCTGCATGACCTGTCATTCCACAGTAAATAGATGAAACCCACTAGCATGAGTAGGAGTTGTTTGAGCCCTGTTGTGCCTACTCATTCATGCTTGTTTGTCATGCCTGCTACTGCTTAGAGTTGAGTCGGGTCTGATTCATCGGGGATGAATCAGAGGTGTGTGAACATGTCCTACGGTGTGTGAGCTAAGCGTGTGAACACGATTTGGTAAAGGTAGCGGTGAGAGGCCATGTAGGAGTACATGGTGGGTTGTCTCATTGCAGCCGTCCTCAGGAACTGAGTTCTGTGTTTGTGATCCATGATTCAGCTACTACCACGCATTGGGCCCGAAACCAATGGACCCTCTCGGCTTCTTAATCACCCTTGTCCTCTGTCCAGGAGTTGCAAGTAGTTTCTGGTGTTTGTAGTATGCTGGAGGCCGTGGACAGCGCTGACCGTAGGGGTGGGCTGTGATGCGGTAGGCACGTGGCCGGGTAAACCGGGCGCCCGTTTGGTGTCACGGAACCCTGTACACATCGTTTGGGGCTGTGAGCGAAACTCCGGCCGGATCTCCTCATGGATGGAACCCGAATAGGCGATAAACCTGGACTAGAGACTTGAGTGTTTAGGCAGGCCGTGGCCGACACCCACGTTGGGCTTCCGCTTGAAGGTTGCCGAGTACATGTCGTGTAAACGGCGGTAAGTGGTGAGAGCGTGTGTGAAGAAGTACACCCCTGCAGGGTTAACCTAATCTATTCGAATAGCCGTGTCCACGGAAAAGGACCTCTGGGTTGCTTATATCAGTTCATAGACAAATGAAAGTGGATACTCTAAAATACGCAAGATAAGCGTGAGTGCTATGGATGGCGTTCTCGTAGGGAGACGGGAGCGGTTCCATAGTGGTGTATTGATATGGTGAATATGTGGACTCGTGTGCGCCACCCCCAAAGAGTTACATTGCAGTCGTAGTTTAGGATAGCCACCGAGTCAAAGCTGGCTTGCTGCAGTTAAACCCCACCATCCCCTTTGTTGATAACGATGCATATGTAGATAGTTCTGATGTAAGTCTTGCTGGGTACATTTGTACTCACGTTTGCCTATTTTATGTTTTTGCAGAGAGACTTCAGTCTCACTAGTAGTTCCACGTGGACTTCGACGTTTAGCTTGTTACCTCAGCTACGATCTTGTGCCCTCGGCAGGATCTGGTAGATAGTCAGGCTTCTCAGCCTTTTTCATTTATAGATGTCTGTACTCAGACATGATAGCTTCCGCTTGTGCTTGATTTGTATGCTCTGAATGTTGGGTCATGAGACCCATGTTTGTAATATCTCGCTCCTCGGAGCCTATTGAATAGATTACTTGAGTCATAGAGTCATGTTGTGATGCCATGTTGTATTTGCACATATCGAGCATATTGTGTGTATGTTATTGAAATGCTTGGTATGTGTGGGATCTGACCATCTAGTTGTTTATCTTTAGTAGCCTCTCTTACGGGGAAATGTCTCCTAGTGTTTCCACCGAGCCATGGTAGCTTGCTACTGCTCCGGAACACTTAGGCTGGCCGGCATGTGTCCTTCTTCGTTCCTGTGTCTGTCCCTTCGGGGAAATGTCACGCGGTGAATACCGGAGTCCTGTTAGCCCGCTACAGCCCGGTTCACCGGAGTCCTGCTAGCCCAGTGCTACAGCCTGGATTCACTCGCTGATGACCGACACGTTCGATGCTGGGTCATGGATGCCTGTCCCTGTAAGTCTGTGCCGCTTTGGGTTTACGACTAGCCATGTCAGCCCGGACTCCTTATCATATGGATGCTAGCGACACTGTCATATACGTGTGCCAAAAGGCGCAAACGGTCCCGGGCAAAGGTAAGGCGACACCCGTGGGAATACCGTGCGTGAGGCCGCAAAGTGATATGAGGTGTTACATGCTAGATCGATGTGGCATTGAGTCGGGGTCCTGACAGCGTTGGTATCAGAGCTTGACTGCCTGTAGGATTACTAAGCCAAACTGGTCGAAGTTGAGTCTAGAAATTCTTTAGTTATATAAGGGAATTGATTGTGGGATGGAACGTAAGGCTCTTTTTACTCCTTATACCTCATGCCCTTCTGATCTGAGTCATCTTATCTTTCCTACGGGATTAAGAACTAGGCTATCTCTTCTTTCTATTAGGATCACGTGTTACTAATCAGTAGACTTATAAGATTGTTGGATTTAAGTCTCAGTTCAGTTCCTACTACTTCCGTATGTTAATTGTTGATCTCGGAACCTTGATATTGTGCTTCTGAGTGGTTATGCCACCATTTTTGTGATTGTCTCAAATCTTTTTGAGCAATTATAGCCGTTATGCTGTCCGAGTCATCCCAGGTTTCTAAATAGTCCGATGCATTTGCAAAATCCCTTCCTTCTGTTTCCGATGTTCCCATGGGCCAGATTAACCACACTAATCGGTGTGTTGAAGTAATTATTGCCTCGACATATATGTTGGAATTATTATTATGACCCTAGGTGTCTTAGGGGATCACCTAGTAATTTAGCCATGATTGGTGTCCCAGTGTGATGATTCTGGCCTTTATCCTCGAAAGCATTCCGTGATGCTACTTAGTAATAGGTATTCTGTTCCTGGGTTCTTGAACCCGAGATTCACTCCACCTACTTCGTGTTGATAGTAATTGTTAGTGCCTTCAGGATATTAGTAACCTTTGCGATAGTCCTTGAAGTCCGTGGTATCTTCTTCTTCCAAATACCATGAACTACTTATGGCAGAAGTTCCTCGTTGAACTGAAATATCACAACAGGATTATTCTTGAGGAGTTCTCCATTCATAAATCGTGACTCTGCCAGTTCTACCTTTCTGCATGGGTTATCCGGAAGAATTATGTTGAACTCGGTTCGACATACTAATTTATGCATCCACGACTCAGAAAGTTATATGTTCCTTTGAGTTGTCCCTCTTTAGTTGTCTACTGACCTTCGTCTATCAATTGATAGTCAAGAGTATGCGCGCGTTCGTTTGTCGATGCCTATTACTCTTGTGGCCCGTCAAGCCATTCCGTCCTGAATGACTAGGAGAAACAAACTCCAGTACCTCATCCATATTTAGGATTGGGTCAAAGTAGTTGTGTTCCGCAGATCAAGTTACAATCCAGCTTCTGGTCTGCTCTACCCTGAAGTATTACCTTCTTTATGACAGGACTTTCATGAGAATTGCACCACCTTTTGTGAATTCTTGACATAGTGATACTTCTCGCCATCCTTTTTCATTCCTCGGTTCCGTGTTGATGCAACCGGAATACCGACAAATGAATTGTGATGTGTGAAATCAATACTCCTAGCAACCTCGTTGCTTGGTAGTTAAAGGATAATAATTTTATTCTTAGTATGTTGGTTATTGAATCACCATTCTAAGATTGATCGTGCTACCTAGTCCTTATTTCCTGGTGCACTCTTTGATTGATGAGTTAGGATTTGTCAAGTCCTCGCTCATTTGATCATATCATCTTGCCCTGAAAAGCAAGATTGTTCTCGAGCTTAGTAACATATCAGTGGTTCGTGATTTTCCGAAGATCTTCTCGGAAGTACTACCAGGTCGTCACCTGACCGTTATGTTGAGCCCGTGATCAAGTTGGTTTCTTATGAACCACCTTCTCTCCAAGAATCGGTGTAAGATATCCCTGAGCTAGTTGGTTAAGCTAGACAACAACTTGGAGAGTTGGAAGATAAAAACTTGTCTGACTTAGTTCGTTCCAAAGGGATATTCTTGTGTAGTGTGTGTTGAAGAAAGATGATATCTTCATCGATTGGTCCCTGTGATCAGTTGCTGGACCTATTGTCTTATCAATCCCTTGATTTGAGTGTGGGTTATCGTCAAATCAAATCAGTACCAACGATGTTCGTAATGTTGTCCTACTCGTGGTTGATCCCTCGAGCATACACCATTACATCTTTGGTCTGACCAATGCTATCACCGTGTTCACATGATGGTGGAAGTCCAGTGATATGGAAATTCCGATGAGTTGCTGTTGAGCCCATCAGTAGCATTTTGTCTCCCCCCGTGAATCATGTTGAACATCAACCTAGTGTTGGAAACTTGTGTAAGCATTTCTTCGTGTTTCGTTCATGAAGCATATGTTTGAATGAAAGTAGTGATTTTCCCTAATTCATGTGCATATGATGCAAGTTGCCGCCATGAATTTGAGGAAGATTGTTTTGTTTCCCTGGAATCATTCCAAATTAGTCATGCACACGTGCGAAGTATTCTGTGGTCTGGAGACTTGCAACCTTCATTCCATATGTGTCCCGAGCACACCAAGCCACTGATTGATTTGTTCAAGGGGAAGAAGTTCCTTCATAAGAGCTAATCATATGACTTATGCAAGGACTTCGTTATCCACGGTGATGGTTCCCAACCAGAACTCGGTAGTGTTTTATTGTAAGACTACCACGTGGTCATGCTTGTCCGGGACAACGTGTTCACATGTTTGTAGCAGAACCAGCTCATGTTTTGGAGCTTACTATCGTAGTTCATTTCCCGAGAATCTCGCAACGTCATCTCGTCGATTTGTGTTGCAAACTTTCATTTTTCTTTCTAGACTTGATGAGTCTGGGATATCCTGACACCAACCAGATCTGAATCTCAGGCAGATATGAGGGTTGGAACATTCTCCAAGAACTATAATATTGGTCCCTCGATAACCGGTAAAGTGGATGTCGTGGCCAACACACCCAGCCGGAAGACCTGTTATTATAATATCTTGATTGAGGAAGTTGGCCACCTCCCCATAGGGATTTCGTAGGATTTACTCCCTAGTTGCCCCTATGGATTTTGAGATCCCGAAGTCCGACCTTTTTACTTGATGTTCTAGATATCAAACCATATCTATGAATGGGTTACACTAGCACATCAAGGAGAACATTAGAAGCGGAGTGCTAAATGTCTCTCGGTCGATCATCCAGATTTTTATTTCCTTGGCCTCGCTAAGGTGAAATCTGAGAAGGTGTTATCTTCCTTTGCATCTGCATCATTCATCATGGTAGCAAGTTGTGTTGCCAGGATCCTTGACACGGATGTTGGTAAAACCTTGATGAATATGGAAACGCTCAAGTTCTTGAGAGCACGCACAAGCGCTACGTGTTATCATCGGCACTAACTGGGTTTGCTCTCAGTCCCCTCGGCAATGCTATGACCTATTCAAACAGTGAATTCACTCTCTATTGTTCGGTTCTTCCCAGTTACTAGAATCATTCCCAGCATTTGCATTTTGTTCCCAGCTTGCACCGCCAATGTGTCGTTCTACCATGGATCTCTTCCATTTCCGGTGATAAGCAAAATTCATCCATTACGTTGTCTTCAACAAGGTAATCCACATCATCCAAGTTTGAGTATGCCATTCTACCGAACCCCTCTAAATGATCGATTATGATTTGCCTTAAGCTGGTATAAAGAGTTTCAATGATCTCTGAATCAAAGGTAATTCTTTTGCCACTTAAGGGGAGATATTTACGAGTCACGGTTCCGAAGGTGTCTCATTGTGGTATCATGGCAACTCAACTCCTCGCTACGTTGACAACCGATTACCACCTTCTTAAGTGTGGAATTGTTGTCTACCTAGTGAACCTTCGTCATCTGTTTCACTCCATTCCTATGGGTGCGTGCTTCGTCTCTCAGCTCGAGAAATGTTGCTATGTCTCATTCCGTGGGTTAATCCTGAGTTGTTCGACCTTCGAGAAGAACAATTCTTTTAGGGTCTTTCCTTTCCCCTCGTTGTCATGATAGCTGGAGTTCTCAGAGCAAGACGACAAGACAATAATGGTGTTCAAATCAACGTTCATTTGAAGTGCACCCTGGATCGTGAAGATTGTGCTAGTTTGCGTTCCCCTTTTCACCCTACCCTACGCTTGAATCTCGAGACGAGATTCTTGTTTAGTGGGGGTGAGTTGTCACATCCCTAGCTGCTGGTAGTGCTCTAGGCTAGCTTCATGTTTGCATCATGTTTAAATTTTGCCTAAAATTGAAATGGGGATGTTCAAACCCTAGCATTAAATCAACTCAACTAGGGTGAATTAAAATCTTTTCAATAAACCCAAAAGGTTCCTAAGAAAAGTTCATGATTTCTGGTTAAGGTGGAAACCTCTGCCAAAAATGATGATTATATTCCTAGGTCATTTTTGGATTTTTGAATTAAATCATATTGTATTTGACTTTGGGCATTTAAATACTATAAATAATTTAAATGCTCAAATACATGTTGGAAATTGATAAGGGTCACTGAAATAATTCAGAAAGTACCCATAATTATTTCCAGGATTTTATAAAATGATTTGATTTTTTAAAACAAATCAAAAACAAAACTACAGAAATAGAAAAGAGAAACAAAATAGGAAAAAAAGGGGAGAGAGGCCACCTGGGCCACTTACCTGCTTACCTGCCCGGCCCGGCTCCCCCAGCGCGGCCCAGCCCACCACCACAGCTTCCCCGTCGTCTTCCTCCCTGGACAGAAGGACAGGCGTGTGCCCACGGCGCGCCAGCACGCGCACGGCCACCGACGGCCACCTCCTGCTTGCCGCTTCGCCCTGGACTCTCCTGGCATCGCCACGCACCCCCCGGGCCCCTCTCGCTCTCCTTCCCCCTCATCCTCTCTCTGGACCCCCTCCTCCTCCTCTGCTCTCCCTCCCTCTTGTCACCGAACGCACCTGAGAACGCCGCTCGCCGTAGCCATGACCACAGCCACCCCCTCTCCTCTCCGACGCGCTTCCGAGCTCCGCCACGACGTCGTCGTCCTCTCCATCGAGTCACGCGGCGCCAGAAGCTCTGCTGCATCTCCAACGCCGCCGTTTCCGACCTCGGGTGCCGGTGATCGCCGCGGTCAATTCGCCACCTCCGCCGCCTCCCCGAGACCACCGAGCTGCTCATCGACCTCGCTGTGAGCTCCTCTTCCATTTCCCCTTCTCCCCGTGCTCGTTCCCGCACTCCAGCCGCCTTCTCACCGGAGCCGATTGCTCCTCGCCGCCGGTCATGGCGCTGCCGTGGCCAGGGTCACCCCAGCTAGCGCCCGAGCACGTTACCGAGTTCGCCGCCCTCCCAGGAGCCCACAGAGCCTTTCCGTTTCCCCTCTAGTGCACCGCAGCGCCGCGTTCGACCTTGGCCGAACTCCGGCGGCCACCTAGGTCGATGCCGCGCTCAACTCCGGCCACCCCACGCCCTCTCGTGGGCCCCCCTGGATGCGCGGGAGCAAGGGCCATCCCCTGGTGCCCTCAGCGCGACCAGCCGCGGGCCGTAGCGCCGTCCCGAGCAACTCCGGCGAGGTCTCGCCGTCGCCGTGGTCGCCGGCGTCATTCGCCAATGTGGCCACTTAATTAGGGGCTAATCACCCTATGAGCCACTGCCATGTGGGCCCCTGCGCCTAATTAGGATTAGTATTTTTTCTGTTAGTTTAACTAACCACATGGGCCCCACCCGTCAGCTTTGACCACGCTGACATGGACGTTGACCGACCCCACACGTCAGTATTGACCTGCTGACGTGTCTGTTGACCCGGCCCCACCTGCCATTGACACTAACCAGCCTCAGTCACTGACCAGTGGACCCCACTGGTCAGGTTTGACCACCAGCAGCGTCTGTTGACTGCTGACGTCACAGTGACGTGGTGCTGACGCCATAATTCATTTTCTGGAATTATTTTAATTCTAAATATTCAGGAAATTCCAGAAAATGCCTAAAACTTCTAAAATTCATAGAAAATTAACCGTAACTCCAAATTAAATAATTTATATATGAAAAATTATCAGAAAAATTCAAGGAATCCATCTGTACCATTTTCATGCATGTTAGAACAACTTATAGGTGCTGTTTAGCACAAATCAACTAAATGGCATTTGAATAATCACATATGGAGTTTGAATTTGAATCTTATATTCAAACCAACTTCATTTAATCTGTTGCTAGTTGCATTAGCTCAAAACACATTCATATTGTCATGTCATGAGCATGCATCATATTGTGCATTGCATTGATTGTGTTCCTTTCTGTATTGCCGGTATTTGTCCCCTCTTGATAGACGTGATACCGATGATGTGATCGTTGACACTGATGAAGACTCAATGTTATCTTCAGAAGTGCCAGGCAAGCAAAACCCCCTTGTTCATTCCGATACAATCCTACTCTCTCGCTCCTGCTCTCTTTTACTGCATTAGGACAACACCGATTCATCTGTTACTTGCTGCGGTAGCTGAACCCCTTTATCCTCTGCATGACCTGTCATTCCACAGTAAATAGATGAAACCCACTAGCATGAGTAGGAGTTGTTTGAGCCCTGTTGTGCCTACTCATTCATGCTTGTTTGTCATGCCTGCTACTGCTTAGAGTTGAGTCGGGTCTGATTCATCGGGGATGAATCAGAGGTGTGTGAACATGTCCTACGGTGTGTGAGCTAAGCGTGTGAACACGATTTGGTAAAGGTAGCGGTGAGAGGCCATGTAGGAGTACATGGTGGGTTGTCTCATTGCAGCCGTCCTCAGGAACTGAGTTCTGTGTTTGTGATCCATGATTCAGCTACTACCACGCATTGGGCCCGAAACCAATGGACCCTCTCGGGTTCTTAATCACCCTTGTCCTCTGTCCAGGAGTTGCAAGTAGTTTCTGGTGTTTGTAGTATGCTGGAGGCCGTGGACAGCGCTGACCGTAGGGGTGGGCTGTGATGCGGTAGGCACGTGGCCGGGTAAACCGGGCGCCCGTTTGGTGTCACGGAACCCTGTACACATCGTTTGGGGCTGTGAGCGAAACTCCGGCCGGATCTCCTCATGGATGGAACCCGAATAGGCGATAAACCTGGACTAGAGACTTGAGTGTTTAGGCAGGCCGTGGCCGACACCCACGTTGGGCTTCCGCTTGAAGGTTGCCGAGTACATGTCGTGTAAACGGCGGTAAGTGGTGAGAGCGTGTGTGAAGAAGTACACCCCTGCAGGGTTAACCTAATCTATTCGAATAGCCGTGTCCACGGAAAAGGACCTCTGGGTTGCTTATATCAGTTCATAGACAAATGAAAGTGGATACTCTAAAATACGCAAGATAAGCGTGAGTGCTATGGATGGCGTTCTCGTAGGGAGACGGGAGCGGTTCCATAGTGGTGTATTGATATGGTGAATATGTGGACTCGTGTGCGCCACCCCAAAGAGTTACATTGCAGTCGTAGTTTAGGATAGCCACCGAGTCAAAGCTGGCTTGCTGCAGTTAAACCCCACCATCCCCTTTGTTGATAACGATGCATATGTAGATAGTTCTGATGTAAGTCTTGCTGGGTACATTTGTACTCACGTTTGCCTATTTTATGTTTTTGCAGAGAGACTTCAGTCTCACTAGTAGTTCCACGTGGACTTCGACGTTTAGCTTGTTACCTCAGCTACGATCTTGTGCCCTCGGCAGGATCTGGTAGATAGTCAGGCTTCTCAGCCTTTTTCATTTATAGATGTCTGTACTCAGACATGATAGCTTCCGCTTGTGCTTGATTTGTATGCTCTGAATGTTGGGTCATGAGACCCATGTTTGTAATATCTCGCTCCTCGGAGCCTATTGAATAGATTACTTGAGTCATAGAGTCATGTTGTGATGCCATGTTGTATTTGCACATATCGAGCATATTGTGTGTATGTTATTGAAATGCTTGGTATGTGTGGGATCTGACCATCTAGTTGTTTATCTTTAGTAGCCTCTCTTACGGGGAAATGTCTCCTAGTGTTTCCACCGAGCCATGGTAGCTTGCTACTGCTCCGGAACACTTAGGCTGGCCGGCATGTGTCCTTCTTCGTTCCTGTGTCTGTCCCTTCGGGGAAATGTCACGCGGTGAATACCGGAGTCCTGTTAGCCCGCTACAGCCCGGTTCACCGGAGTCCTGCTAGCCCAGTGCTACAGCCTGGATTCACTCGCTGATGACCGACACGTTCGATGCTGGGTCATGGATGCCTGTCCCTGTAAGTCTGTGCCGCTTTGGGTTTACGACTAGCCATGTCAGCCCGGACTCCTTATCATATGGATGCTAGCGACACTGTCATATACGTGTGCCAAAAGGCGCAAACGGTCCCGGGCAAAGGTAAGGCGACACCCGTGGGAATACCGTGCGTGAGGCCGCAAAGTGATATGAGGTGTTACATGCTAGATCGATGTGGCATTGAGTCGGGGTCCTGACAGCACATCGATCCCCTGATCTGGTGTTGCCACCCGACCAGTGTCTCGGGGGCTACTGCATTGCTTATTCAATGCAGAGAATTCAAAGTGCTCAGTGTTCGACGTGACCGAACTATGGGCAAGTGTGTCTTCGAACAACAATAAGTACCATCTGGGACTTATCCGGCATCAAGCTAATATATCACGGCGACTTCTCGCAACCCTTTCTCAGGGGCCTGTCCGCCGATCACTATTTCTAATGTATTACATTGCGTTTCTATTCCTACGTATGCTGCTGAGCTAGGAGTTGATCCTTAAGACGATTTCGCAAATCGACCTGAGTCTCAGGGGTTACTAGGATCAGCAGTTTTATGTTTTCCTTCAGGTGCATCTCGGGTTTTAGAACGACACACACACCTTGAGGGTTACTGGATATACATATACTGGCTATATATCTCGGCAGAGAATAAATTGCACCAATCAAAAACATTCACAAAAAATCAGCCCACGGTCGGGGTGGTGCACCACCTCGGAAGCAGTCCGGCATAAAGCTTGGGCACCAGTGGCTGGCTCCATAGAGGGCATTTCTGGCATTAAGCTCGGCTGAATTCGTTCAATCTTTTAAAAGACCGAGGTACTTTACGACACCTCGGACACTGACCTTCGTTGGAGCTCGGAAGTGGTCCGGCATAAAGCTCGGATTTGAATGGCTCGTTCCATAGAGAACTTTTCAGCGTTAAACTCAGATAACCTCCTTCAAACTTCTTCAATCCAAGGTGATCTATGACACCTCAGATATAGTCCGGCATTGGTGCCCGGCTAGAAAAGATATCTCGAATGCAGTCTGGCGTTGGAGCTAGGATGCAAGAGGACACCGCCGCACGGGAACAACTTCAAACCCGAGGTGTGGCATAAAAAGTAACAAGGCATTGATAAAGGCCGATAACTTAAAGGGGCTCCGTGGATACCCGACGTGTAAACTCTCGGGATTCACTTCAGCAATCCTCAAGATCGAAGATGAGATGATTTGTTGAACCAATTTTCAAGACCGACGACCGAAGAAGAAGAACAGTTCGGAAGAATCGAGGAGCGTCCCCAACTTGAAGACCGGTTCAGGGGGCTATTGACGGTGTCCTGTACTAGGGGGTACTCACCACGTCGTCTCCTGATTAATTAGATTGGGTCGAGGACCCCCAAGGCCGTATACTCATGGGCCAGTTCGGACAACCGATGTATACAGGAGGAAGATTCCACAAGACTTGGTGATCAAGACAAGGACTCCTCCCCACAGGCGTATTCGACTAGGACTCTTGTTATCCTAGGCCTCTGATGCATTATATAAACCGAGGCTAGGCTAGTTGATAAAGATATGCTAGATCATTATGACATTACTCATCATACCTCTAGGGTTTAGACCACAATATATGATCTCTGTACTTGATACTCCAATGATATAAACAAGAGGAGGACGTAGGGTTTTACCTCCATAGAGAGGGCCCGAACCTAGGTAAAAACACCGTGTTCATCGTCCCTGTTACCATTGATCCTAAATCCACAACTCAGGACCCCCTACCCCGAGATCTGCCGGTTTTGACACCGACAGGCATCCCCTCTTTTTTCTTCAATCCATCGGTGAAGTTACTTGAGGCTATATTTTTATTCACCACATGATATGAGTTTTCGTTGGAGCATAATTTTCTTTTGTTGAGATTTGCTTGCTGCTATTTAGAGTAATGCTTTGCATCTTTTAGTTCAATAAAAAGGTCAAGTATAGCCTTTACCATGCTTATTTTGCAAGTCTATAAGTTGCTGTTTGAAAACAGAAAGTTTGCTATTGTTGGGAACATAGTAATTTAAAAAAAATCTTACGCACACGCAAGATCCATCTAGGTGATGCATAGCAACGAGAGGGGAGAGTGTTGTCCACGTACCCTTGTAGACCGTAAGCAGAAGCGCTATGACAACGCGGTTGATGTAGTCGTACGTCTTTATGATCCGACCGATCCTAGCACCGAAGGTACGGCACCTCCGCAATTTGCACACGTTCAGCTCGGTGATGTCCCATGAACTCTAGATCCAGCTGAGGTCGAGGGAGAGTTTCATCAGCACGACGGCGTGATGACGGTGATGATGAAGTTACCGACACAGGGCTTCGCCTAAGCTCTACAACAATATGACCGAGGTGGAAATCTGTGGAGGGGGGCACCGCACACGGCTAAACACAATCAACTTGTGTGTCTATGGGGTGCCCCCTCCCCCGTATATAAAGGAGGGGAGGAGGAGGCTGGCCGGCCCTAGAGGGCGCGCCAAGGGGGAGGAATCCTCCTCCTAGTAGGAGTAGGATTCCTCCTTTCCTAGTCCTACTAGGAGGGGGAAGGATGGAGTTGGGGAGGGAGAGGGAAAGAGGGGTCGCGCCCCCTCCCCTAGTACAATTCGGACTCCCTTGGGGGGGGGCGCCACCTCCTGGCTGCTGCCCTCTCTCTCCCTAGAGCCCACTAAGGACCCAATAACTTCCCGGGGGGGGGGGGTTCTGATAACCCTCCGGCACTTCGGTTTTATCCGAAACCTCCCGGAACACTTCCGATGTCCAAAGATAGCCGTCCAATATATCAATCTTTATGTCTCGACCATTTTGAGACTCCTCATCATGTCCATGATCACATCAGGGACTCAGAACTACCTTCGCTACATCAAAACACATAAACTCATAATACCGATCGTCACCGAACGTTAAGCGTGCGGACCCTATGAGTTCGAGAACTATGTAGACATGACCGATACTCGTCTCTGGTCAATAACCAATAGCGGAACAAGGATGCTCATATTGGTTCCTACATATTCTACGAAGATCTTTATCGGTCAAACCGCATAACAACATACGTTGTTCCCGTTGTCATCGGTATGTTACTTACCTGCGATTCAATCATAGGTATCTCAATACCTAATTCAATATCATTACCGGCAAGTCTCTTTACTCATTCCATAATGCATCATCCTACAACTAACTCATTAGTCACATTGCTTGCAAGGCTTATAGTGATGTGCATTATCGAGAGGGCCCAGAGATACCTCTCCAACAATCGGAGACAAATCCTAATCTCGATCTATGCCAACTCAACAAATACCATCGGAGACACCTGTAGAGCATCTTTATAGTCAACCAGTTACGTTGTGACGTTTGATAGCACACTAAGTGTTTCTCCGGTATTCGGGAGTTGCATAATCTCATAGTCAAAGGAACATGTATAAGTTATGGAGAAAGCAATAGCAATAAACTAAACGATCATAGTGATAAGCTAATGGATGGGTCAAGTCAATCACATCATTCTCTAATGATGTGATTCCGTTAATCAAATGGCAACTCATGTCTATGGCTAGGAAACTTAACCATCTTTGATTTAACGAGCTAGTCAAGTAGAGGCATACTAGTGACACTCTATGTATTCACACATGTACTAAGTTTCCAGTTAATACAATTCTAGCATCAATAATAAACATTTATCATGATATAAGGAAATATAAATGACAACTTTATTATTGCCTCTAGGGCATATTTCCTTCAGTCTCCCACTTGCACTAGAGTCAGTAATCTAGATTACACAGTAATGATTCTAACACCCATGGAGTCTTGGTGCTGATCATATTTTGCTCGTGAGAGAGGCTTAGTCAATGGGTCTGCAACATTCAGGTCCATATGTATCTTGCAAATCTATATGTCTCCCTCCTTGACTTGATCGTGGATGGAATTGAAGCGTCTCTTGATGTGCTTGGTTCACTTGTGCAATCTGGATTCCTTTGCCAAGGCAATTGCACCAGTTTTGTCACAAAAGATTTTCATTGGACCCGATCCACTAGGTATGACACCTAGATCGGATATGAACTCCTTCATCCAAACTCCTTCATTTGCTGCTTTCAAAGCAGCTATGTACTCCGCTTCACATGTAGATCCCGCCACGATGCTCTGCTTGGAACTGCACCAACCGACAGCTCCACCATTTAATAAAAATATGTATCCGGTTTGGGACTTAGAGTCATCCGGATCAGTGTCAATGCTTGCATCGACGTAACCGTTTATGACGAGCTCTTTGTCACCTCCATAAATGAGAAACATATCCTTAGTCCTTTTCAGGTATTTCAGGAAGTTCTTGACCGCTATCTAGTGATCCACTCCTGGATTACTTTGGTACCTCCCTGCTAAACTAATATCAAGGAACACATCAGGTCTGGTACACAGTATTGCATACATGATAGAACCTATGGCTGAAGCATAGGGAATTACTTTCATTTTCACTCTATCTTCTCCACTGGTCGGGCATTGAGTGTGACTCAACTTCACACCTTGTAACACAGGCAAGAACCCTTTCTTTGCTTGATCCATTTTGAACTTCTTCAAAACTTTATTAAGGTATGTGCTTTGTGAAAGTCCAATTAAGCGGCTTGATCTATCTCTATAGATCTAGATGCCCAATATATAAGCAGCTTCACCGAGGTCTTTCATTGAAAAATTCTTATTCAAGTATCTTTTTATGCTATTCAGAAATTCAGTATCATTTCCGATCAGCAATATGTCATCCACATATAATATTAGAAATGCTATAGAGCTCCCACTCACTTTCTTGTAAATGCAGTCTTCTCCAAAAGTCTGTATAAAACCATATGCTTTGATCACACTATCAAAGCATATATTCCAACTCCGAGAGGCTTGCACCAGTCCATAAATGGATCGCTGGAGCTTTCACACTTTGTTAGCACCTTATGGATCGACAAAACCTTATAGTTACATCATATACAACTCTTCTTTAAGATATCCATTAAGGAATGCAGTTTTGACATCCATTTGCAAATTTCATAATAATAAAATGCAGCAATTGCTAACATGATTCAGAAGGACTTAAGCATCACTACAGGTGAGAACGTCTCATCGTAGTCAACTGCTTGAACTTGTCGAAATCCTTTTGTAACAAGTCAAGCTTTGTAGACAGTAACATTACTGCCAGCGTCAGTCTTCTTCTTGAAGATTCATTTATTATTCATGGCTTGCCGATCAACGGGCAAGTCAAACAAAGTCCACACTTTGTTCTCATACATGGATCCCATCTCAGATTTCCTGGCTTCAAACCATTTTGCGGAATCTGGGCTCATCATTGCTTCCTCATAGTTCGTAGGTTCGTCATGGTCAAGTAACATGACTTCCAGAACAGGATTACCGTACCACTCTGGTGCAGATCTTACTCTAGTTCACCTACGAGGTTCGGTAGTAAAATGATCGGAAGTTTCATGATCATCATCATTAGCTTCCTCACTTACTGGTGTAGGAATCACTGGAACTGATTTCTGTGATGAACTACTTTCCAATAAGGGAGTAGGTACAATTACCTCGTCAAGTTCTACTTTTCCCCCACTCACTTCTTTAGAGAGAAACTCCTTCTCTAGAAAGGATCCATTCTTAGTAATGAATATCTTGCCTTCGGATCTATGATCGAAGGTGTACCCAATAGTTTCCTTTGGGTATCCTATGCAGACACATTTCTCCGATTTGGGTTCGAGCTTATCAGGTTGAAGCTTTTTCACATAAGCATCGCAGCCCGAAACTTTAAGAAACGACAACTTGGGTTTCTTGCCAAACCACAGTTCATAAGGTGTCGTACGGATTTTGATGGTTCCCTATTTAACGTGAATGCAGCCGTCTCTAAAGCATAACCCCAAAACGATAGCAGTAAATCAGTAAGAGACATCATAGATCACACCATATCTAATAAAGTGCGGTTATGATGTTCGGACACACCATTATGCTGTGGTGTTCCAGGTGGCGTGAGTTGCGAAACTATTCCGCATTGTTTCAAATGAAGACCAAACTCATAACTCAAATATTCACCTCCACGGTCAGATCGTAGATACTTAATTTTCTTGTTACGATGATTTTCCACTTCACTCTGAAATTCTTTGAACTTTTCAAATGTTTTAGACTTATGTTTCATCAAGTAGATATATCCATATCTGCTCAAATCATCTGTGAAGCTAAGAAAATAACAATACCCGCCGCGAGCATCAACACTCATCGGACCGCATACATCAGTATGTATTATTTCCAACAAGTCTGTTGCTCGCTCCATTGTTCTGGAGAACGGAGTCTTAGTCATCTTGCCCATGAGGCATGGTTCGGAAGCATCAAGTGATTCATAATCAAGTGATTCCTGCTACCTCTTGAGCACTGCGTTGGTTTTCCCCAAAGAGGAAGGGACGATGCAGCAAAGTAGCGTAAGTATTTTCCTCAGTTTTTGAGAACCAATGCATCAATCCAGTAGGAGGCTACGCGCCAATTCCTCGTACCTGCACAAAACAAATAAATCCTCGCAACCAACGCGATAAGGGGTTGTTAATCCCTACACGGCCACTTACGAGAGTGAGATCTGATAGATATGATAAGATAATATTTTTGGTATTTTTATGATAAAGATGCAAAGTAAAATAAAAGAAAAGGAAATAACTAAGTATTGGGACATTAATATGATGAAGATAGACCTGGGGGCCATAGGTTTCACTAGTGGCTTCTCTCGAGAGCATAAGTATTCTACGGTGGGTGAACAAATTACTGTTGAGCAATTGACAGAATTGAGCATAGTTATGAGAATATCTAGGTATGATCATATATATAGGCATCACGTCCGAGACAAGTAGACCGACTCTTGCCTGCATCTACTACTATTACTCCACTCATCGACCGCTATCCAGCATGCATCTAGAGTATTAAGTTAATGGAAACAGAGTAACGCCTTAAGAAAGATGACATGATGTAGAGGGATAAACTCATGCAATATGATGAAAACCCCATCTTGTTATCCTTGATGGCAACAATACAATATGTGCCTTGCTTCCCCTACTGTCACTGGGAAAAGACACCGCAAGATTGAACCCAAAGCTAAGCACTTCCCCCATTGCAAGAAAGATCAATCTAGTAGGCCAAACCAAACTAATAATTCGAAGAGACTTGCAAAGATAACCAATCATACATAAAAGAATTCAGAGAAGATTCAAATATTGTTCATAGATAGACTTGATCATAAACCCACAATTCATGGGTCTCAACAAACACACCGCAAAAAGAAGATTACATCGAATAGTTCTCCACAAGAGAGGGGGAGAACATTGTATTGAGATCCAAAAAAAGAAGAAGCCATCTAGTTACTAACTATGGACCCGTAGGTCTAAGGTGAACTACTCACACTTCATCGGAGGGGCTATGGTGTTGATGTAGAAGCCCTCCGTGATCGATGCCCCCTCAGGCGGAGCTCCGGAACAGGCCCCAAGATGGGATCTCGTGGATACAGAAAGTTACGGCGGTGGAATAAGGGTTTTTGCTCCGTATCTGATCGTTTGGGGGTACATAGGTATATATAGGAGGAAGGAGTACGTCGGTGGAGCAACAGGGGGCTCACGAGGGTGGAGGGCGCACCTAGGGGGGGGAGGCGCGCCCCCTACCTCGTGGCCACCTCTTTTGGTCTTGGCGTAGGGTCCAAGTCTCCTGGGTCTTGTTCATTGAGAAAATCACATTCCTGAAGGTTTCATTCTGTTTGGACTCCGTTTGATATCCCTTTTCTTCGAAACCCTAAAACAGGCAAAAACAACAATTCTGGGTTGGGCCTCCAGTTAATAGGTTAGTCCCAAAAAAATATAAAAGTGGATAATAAAGCCCAATAATGTCCAAAACAGTAGATAATATAGCATGGAGCAATCAAAAATTATAGATACGTTGGAGACGTATCAAGCATCCCCAAGCTTAATTCCTGCTCGTCCTCGAGTAGGTAAATGATAAAAACAGAATTTTTGATGCGGAGTGCTACTTGGCATAATTTTAATGTAATTCTTCTTAATTGTGGTATGAATATTCAGATCCGAAAGATTCAAGATAAAGGTTTAATATTGACATAAAAATAATAATAAACTTCAAGCATACTAACAAAGCAATCATGTCTTCACATAATAGCATGGCCAAAGAAAGTTATCCCTACAAAATCATATAGTCTGGCTATGCTCCATCTTCACCACACAAAATATTTAAATCATGCACAACCCCGATGACAAGCCAAGCAATTGTTTCATACTTTTGGTGTTCTCAAACTTTTTCAATCTTCACGCAATACATGAGCGTGAGCCATGAATATAGCACTATAAGTGGAATAGAATGGTGGTTGTGGAGAACACAAAAAGGGAGAAGATAGTCCCACATCAACTAGGCGTATCAACGGGCTATGGAGATGCCCATCAATAGATATCAATGTGAGTGAGTAGGGATTGCCATGCAACGGATGCACTAGAGCTATAAGTATATGAAAGCTCAACAAAAGAAACTAAGTGGGTGTGCATCCAACTTGCTTGCTCATGAAGACCTAGGGAAATTTGAGGAAGCCCGTCATTGGAATATACAAGCCAAGTTCTGTAATGAAAAAATTCCCACTAGTATATGAAAGTGATAACATAGGAGACTCTCTATCATGAATATCATGGTGCTACTTTGAAGCACAAGTGTGGTAAAAGGATAGTAACATTGTCCCTTCTCTCTTTTTCTCTCATTTTTTCTTTTTTTATTTGGGCCTTTTCTCCCTTTTTTGGCCTCTTTTCTTTCTCTCCTTTTTTCGTCCGGAGTCTCATCCCGACTTGTGGGAGAATCATAGTCTCCATCATCCTTTCCTCACTGGGACAATGCTCTAATAATGATGATCATCACACTTTTATTTTTCTTACAACTCAACAATTACAACTTGATACTTAGAACAAAATATGATTCTATATGAATGCCTCCGGCAGTGTACCGAGATGTGCAATGAATCAAGAGTGACACGTATGAAATAATTATGAATGGTGGCTTTGCCACAAATACGATGTCAACTACATGATCATGCTAAGCAATATGACAATGATGGAGTGTGTCATGATAAACGGAACGGTGGAAAGTTGCATGGCAATATATCTTGGAATGGCTATGGAAATGCCATAATAGGTAGGTATGGTGGCTGTTTTGAGGAAGGTATATGGTGGGTGTATGATACCGGTGGAAGGTGCGCGATATTAGAGAGGCTAGCAAAGGTGGAAGGGTGAGAAAAGTGTGTATAATCCATGGACTCAAGATTAGTCATAAAGAACTCATATACTTATTGCAAAAATCTACAAGTTATCAAAGCAAAGTATTACGTGCATGCTCCTAGGGGGATAGATTGGTAGGAAAAGGCCATCGCTAGTCCCCGACCGCCACTCATAAGGAAGACAATCAAAAAATAAATCATGCTCCGACTTCATCACATAATTTAACACAAGTATTTCTCAAATTCACAACTACTCAACTAGCATAACTCTAATATCACCATCTTGATATCTCAAAACAATTATCAAGCATCAAACTTCTCATAGCGTTCAACACACTCATAAGGAAGTTCTTTTACTATTCTTGAACTTCAAGCATATTAGGATTATTTAAGCAAATTACCATGCTATTTAAGACTCTCAAAATAATCTAAGTGAAGCATGAGATACCAATAGTTTCTATAAAACAAATTCACCACCGTGCTCTAAAAGATATAAGTGAAGTACTAGAGCAAAACTACATAACTCAAATGATATAAGTGAAGCACATAGAGTATTCTAACAAATTCCGAATCATGGCTCTCTCAAAAGGTGTGTGCAGCAAGGATGATTGTGGTAAACTAAAAAAGTAAAGACTCAAATCATACAAGACGCTCCAAGCAAAACACATATCATGTGGCGAATAAAAATATAGCTCCAAGTAAAGTTACCGATAGAAGTAGACGAAAGAGGGGATGCCTTCCGGAGCATCCCCAAGCTTTAGCTTTTAGGTGTCCTTAGATTATCTTGGGGGTGCCATGGGCATCCCCAATCTTAGTATCTTTCCACTCCTTGTTCCATAATCCATCAAATCTTTACCCAAAACTTGAAAACTTCACAACACAAAACTCAAAGTAGAAAATCTCGTGAGCTCCGTTAGCGAAAGGAAACAAAAGACCACTTCAAGGTACTGTAATGAACTCATTCTTTATCTATATTGGTGTTAAACCTACTGTATCCCAACTTCTCTATGGTTTATAAACTATTTTACTAGCCGTAGATTCATCAAAATAAGAAAACAACACACGAAAAACAGAATCTGTCAAAAACAGAACAGTCTATAGTAATCTGTAGCTAGCGCAAGATCTGGAACCCCAAAAATTCTAAAATAAATTGCTGGACGTGAGGAATTTATCTATTAATAATCTGAAAAAATAATTAACTAAATATCACTTTCCAAATAAAAATGGCAGCAGTTCTCGTGATCGCTAAAGTTTCTGTTTTTTACAGCAAGTGTAACAAGACTTTCCCTAGTCTTCCCAACGGTTCTACTTGGCACAATCACTAATTAAACACAAAAAACACAACAAAAAAGAGGCTAGATAATTTATTTATTACTAAACAGGAGCAAAAAGCAAGGAAAAAAATAAAATTGGGTTGCCTCCCAACAAGCGCTATCGTTTAACGCCCCTAGCTAGGCATAACAAACAAGGATAGATCTAGGTACTTCCATCTTTGGTAGGCAATCCATAAGTGGCTCTCATAATAGATTCATAAGGTAATTTAATTTTCTTTCTAGGAAAGTGTTCCATGCCTTTTCTTAATGAAAATTGGAATCTAATATTTCCTTCCTTCATATCAATAATTGCACCAATCGTTCTAAGGAAAGGTCTACCAAGAATAATAGGACATGAAGGATTGCAATATGTCAAGAACAATAAAATCTACGGGCACATAATTCCTATTTTCAACAATAATAACATCATTAATTCTTCCCATAGGTTTCTTAATAGTGGAATCCGCAAGGTGCAAGTTTAGAGAGCAATCATCAAAATCACGGAAACCTAACAAATCACACAAAGTCTTTGGAATTGTGGAAACACTAGCATCCAAATCACATAAAGCATAGCATTCATGATATTTAATTTTAATTTTAATAGTTGGTTCCCACTCATCATAGAGTTTTCTAGGGATAGAAACTTCCAATTCAAGTTTTTCCTCCTAAGATTGCATCAAGGCATCAACGATATGTTTAGTAAACGCTTTATTTTGACTATAAGCGTGAGGAGAATTTAGCACGGATTGCAACAAGGAAATACAATCAATCAAAGAGCAATTTTCATAGTTAATCCTTGAAATCCATAATAGTGGCTTTAGCAATATCTAGGGTTTTAATTTCTTCAATCCCACTTTTATCAATTTTAGCATCAAGATCAAAAAATTCTGAATTCTTGGAACGCCTTCTAGGTAAAGGTGGATCATATTCAGTCCCATCATTATTTAGATTCATATTGCAAAACAAAGATTTAATAGGGGACACATCAATAACTTTTAGATCTTCATCTTTATTTTCATAGGAACTAGAAGAACACGCTCTTATAAAAGCATCTTTCTTAGCACGCATCCTAGCGGTTCTTTCTTTGCACTCATCAATGGAAATTCTCATGGATTTGAGAGACTCATTGATATCATGCTTAGGTGGAATAGATCTAAGTTTCAAAGAATCAACATCAAGAGAAATTCTATCAACGTTCCTAGCCAACTCATCAATCTTAAGTAATTTTTCTTCAATCAAAGCATTGAAATTCTTTTGCGAAGTAATAAATTATTTAATATTAGATTCAAAATCAGAGGGCATATTATTATAATTTCCATAAGAATTGTTGTAGGAATTACCATAATTATTAGAGGGATTACTAGGATAAGGCCTAGGATTAAAATTTCCTCTATACGCGTTGTTACCAAAATTGTTCCTACCAACAAAATTCACATCCATAGACTCATTATTATTCTCAATCAAAGTAGACAAGGGCATATCATTAGGATTAGAGGAAACACTCTTACTAGCAAATAATTTCATAAGTTCATCCATCTTTCCACTCAAAACATTAATTTCTTCTATCGCATGCACCTTTTTATTAGTAGATCTTTCAGTATGCCATTGAGAATAATTAACCATAATATTATCTAGGAGTTTAGTAGCTTCTCCTAAAGTGATTTCCATAAAAGTGCCTCCCGCGGCCGAATCTAAAAGATTTCTAGAAGCAAAATTCAATCCGGCATGAAAAATTTGTATAATCATCCACAAATTTAAACCATGAGTAGGGCAATTAGGTATCATTAGTTTCATTCTCTCCCAAGATTGTGCAACATGTTCATGATCAAGTTGCTTAAAATTCAAAATATCGTTTCTAAGAGAGATGATCTTAGCGGGAGGAAAATACTTAGAGATAACAGCATCTTTGCACTTGTTCCATGAATCAATACTATTTTTAGGCAAAGACGAAAACCAAGCTTTAGCACGATCTCTAAGCGAAAAAGGAAATAGCTTCAATTTAAAAATATCATTATCCACATCTTTCTTCTTTTGCATATCCCAGAATTCAATGAAGCTATTAAGATGGGTAGCGGCATCTTCACTAGGAAGGCCGGAAAACGGATCTTTCATGACAAGATTCACCAAAGCAGTATTAATTTCACAAGATTCAGCATCGGTAAGAGGAGCAATCGGAGTGCTAATAAAATCATTATTGTTGGTATTGGTGAAGTCACACAATTTAGTGTTATCTTGAGCCATTGTGACAAGCAAGCAAACTAACATACAAGCAAACAAAAAGCAAGCGGGCAAAAAGAGGCAAATAGAGAAAGAGAGGGAGGATAGAGAGAGAGGGCGAATAAAACGGCAAGGGTGAAGTGGGGGAGAGGAAAACGAGAGGCAAATGGCAAATAATGTAATGCGGGAGATAAGGGTATGTGATGGGTACTTGGTATATTGACTTTTGCGTAGACCTCCCCGGCAACGGCGCCAGAAATCCTTCTTGCAACCTCTTGAGCACTGCGTTGGTTTTCCCCGAAGAGGAAGGGATGATGCAGCAAAGTAGCGTAAGTATTTCCCTCAGTTTTTGAGAACCAAGGTATCAATCCAGTAGGAGGCTATGCGCCAGTCCCTCGTACATGCACAAAACAAATAAATCCTCGCAACCAACATGATAAGGGGTTGTCAATCCCTACACGGTCACTTACGAGAGTGGGATCTGATAGATATGATAGAAGCACTTAGTCTCAGGCTTAGGTCCAGACTTGGGCTTCTTGCCTTGAGCATCAACTTGCTTGCTATTATTCTTGAAGTTCCCCTTCTTCCTTTTACCCTTTTTCTTGAAACTGGTGGTCTTGTTGACCATCAACACTTGATGCTCCTTCTTGATTTATACCTCCGCAGCCTTTAGCATTGCGAAGAGCTCGGGAATTGTCTTATCCATCCCTTGCATATTATAGTTCAACATGAAGCTCTTGTAGCTTGGTGGCAGTGATTGAAGAACTCTTTCAATGACACTATCATCAGGAAGATTAACTCCCAGCTGAGTCAAGTGGTTGTGGTACCCAGACATTCTGAGTATATGTTCACTGATAGAACTATTCTCCTCCATTTTGCAGCCATGGAACTTATTGCAGACTTCATATCTCTCAATCCGGGCATTTTCTTGAAATATTAACTTCAACTCCTGGAACATCTCCCATGCTCCATGATGTTCAAAACTTTGTTGAAGTCCCGGTTCTAAGCCGTAATGCATGGCACACTGAACAATCGAGTAGTCATCAGCTTTGCCCTGCCAGATGTTCATAACATCTGGTGTTGCTCCTGCAGCGGTTTGTCACCTAGCGGTGCTTCCAGGACATAATTCTTTTCTGCAGCAATGAGGATAATCCTCAAGTTACAGACCTAGTCCGTGTAGCTTCTACCATCATATTTCAACTTAGCTTTCTCTAGGAACGCATTAAAATTCAACAGAACAACATCATGGTCCATCTATCTGTAGCGACCAGACCTCAAACAGTCTGGTCTCTGTGCTCCGGTGTCATCCCTGGATCAGTAATGTTGACACCACACAGTACTTGGAGGATTTATAGCAGAGTAGCAATCACACACTTATTACATCGAGTGTCTCAAAAGAGAACTTATTACAATAAATATGGCTTAAGGCCATCTAATAATGATAACAGCGGAAGGCTTGGAAGATAAGTGAGTCCATCAACTCCAACGGCATCACTGAGTATAGAACCACGACCTAAAAACTCCTTAATCATCGTCTGAAAAGTCTGCAACATTAACGTTGCAGCCCGAAACGGGCCAGCACATGGAATATGTTGGCAAGGCAACACATAGAGAGTAATGGAATGAAACAGCTATACTATATGTATATTTGGCTGGTGGAAAGCTCTATGGTTATAGTTTTGCGTAAAGCCAATTTATCCCTACTTCAAAGGAATAAAATTTATTTAATTATCATGGTAGTTGTTAAACATTGAGAATGGTTGACAACATTCTCAATCCCAATTAAGCATCATCATTAAACATAACCCAACAAAATTAATTTAGAGTAACATGTTGAGATTCACATGATAATCCAAGTACTAGATACTCAAGATGTCCATCACCGGGGACACGGCTAACCATGATTAGTTTATTACACTCTGCAGAGGTTTGTGCACTTTTCCCCAGAACACTCGATCGCCTCCATTTGGTTTCTCGCACTACATGGTGTTTGAGAAGACGGATGACCGAGACATAGACTTTCAGAAGCGCTAGCACCTTACGATCGGGTAGACCGTACCACCTACATCCCCTACATCTGCTAGTCTACCACTGTAAGAGTTCGCACGACTTAATCAACTATGCTAGAGCCCATAATAGCTTGTGGCTACACACGGAAGTTTCTAGTATGAATAGTCTCATGATCCCTTTGAGCCTGGGTGGCGGTCCAAAAGAAAACATGCAAGTCCTGGAATACCCAGGTGACTCAATCCACCCAGATGTGTGTTTAAGTTGCCACCTTAGATAAACCATTAATTAACAAAACTCAAATCTGTCATGGATATCACTCACCCAATCCACGTCTACTAGCTTAGCATGGCATAATAAGCAAACGTAGAAGTAACTCCCAAGGGTTTGAAAATAACAGGTAGTAGGTACTACCTCAACTACTCCCATCCCACAATTTGATTAAATCCTAATCATGCAATGTGTGAGGATATGATCTAATGCAATAAAACTGGGTAGTAGAAAAGGTATGATCAAAGTGTTACTTGCCTTGCTGATGATCCGCGAAACCTAACTATTCGAAGTAACAGGTGGCGCACTCCGGGTATTCTATCGCAGACAAACAAACGAGCATACAATAAGTACTCATCTAATGCACAGGTAAAACTCAAATAAGAGATCTAACCAGAGGGTTCAACTTAAGAACTCCGGTTGGCAAAAAGAATCAAATCGAACGAAGCAACGAAAGTCAAACGGCGAAAGAAAACAACTTTGTTCTACTAATCTGGATCTAGGGCAAATTTTACAGTAGCAAAAACTAGTTTAAGTTGGTTAAACGGATAGAGGGTTTCGAGACGAAACTCTAGGCGCTTGAATCGTCTGATTCCGATAAACGAGCGAAAAGTTATACTAGAACAAAAATCGGATCAGGAATCGCGATCAGAAAAATCACGGATTTAATCCGAGAAAAAGAAAAACAACGAACGTTCGCTAGAACGAACGGACGGAAGAACGCTCGCTATTTAAATAAACCGGAAAAACCGATCTATTTAAAAAAACAAACCTAAAAAAACTGACGGAAACACCGACGAAAACCGATCTATTTTTTTAAAAAACAAATGGCACGGAAGTCGAGGCGCGGCGAACCTCGGGCGGCAGAATTCGGCGGCGGCGGCAGTGCGTGCATCGGCGGGCGGCGGCGGCGGCGCATGCGGCGGCGGGCGACGGCGGCGGTGTAGGCGGGCAGCGGCGGCGGCGCGTGGGCACAGGGCGGCTAGGGTTTGCTGGGGCTGGGGCTGGGCCTCTCCCCGGCTTATAAAGGCCACCTCGGGCCGGAGTCCCAGTCGGACACGGCCCGTAGGTCGGTTCGCATTTTTTTTAATTATTTTTCTCCGAGGAAAAATAAAAAGAAATACTAAACGGACTCCAAAAATTAAGAAATAAATTTTCACGGGCTTCTAAAATCAAGCCGCACAAGGTGAACATTTATTTGGGACCTAAATGCAATTTTCAAAAACGCACATTTTTCCTAAATTCAAATAAAACACCGAAAAACTCCGAAATAAAATCTTATTTGATTTTATTATTAAATCCTCAATATTTCTTTATTTTGGGAAAGTCATTTTATTCCCTCTCTCAGATTTTTGTAATAGAAATAATTGATGATAAAATAAATAAAATCAAATTATCCTATTCTCAAAATTTGAGAAAACTCAAATATGAAAATAACGAAATCCCCAACTCTCTCCGTGGGTCCTTGAGTTGCGTAGAATTTCTAGGATCAACCAAAATGCAAAATAAAATATGCTATGCATAGATGATCTAATGTATAACATTCCAAATTGGAAATTTGGGATCTTACAAACCTACCCCCCTTAAGATGAATCTCGCCCTCGAGATTCGGGTTGGTTAGAAAATAGGTGAGGGTGGTCTTTGAGCAAATCTTCCTCTCGCTCCCAAGTGGCTTCATCCTCCGTGTGGTGGCTCCACTGAACTTTGCAAAACTTGATAACCTTGCTGCGAGTGACTCGGCTGACAAACTCGAGGATCTTAATTGGTTTCTCCTCGTAGGTCAAATCATTATCCAACTGAATAGTTTCCAAAGGCACTGTGCCTCTCAACGGTATGTCAGCCATCTCCGTGTGACATTTCTTCAACTGGGAAACATGGAACACATCATGAACTCCTGATAATCCTTCGGGCAATTCCAACTTGTAGGACACTTCTCCCATACGCTCCAAAACTCGATATGGTCCTACAAATCGTGGCGCTAACTTCCCTTTAACTCCAAAACACTTTGTTCCCCGAAGTGGAGATACTCGAAGATAAGCTCTATCTCCGACTTCGTAAACTGTCTCCTTGCGTTTAGCATCTGCATAACTTTTCTGCCTGGACTGGGCTATCTTGAGCCTATCGCGAATCAACTTCACCTTCTGTTCAGACTCTTTAATCAAGTCAGGTCCAAACAACTGGCGGTCTCCAACTTCGTCCCACGATAACGGTGTCCTGCACCTCCTTCCGTACAAAGCTTCGAAAGGGGCCATCTTTAAACTGGTTTGATAATTGTTGTTGTAAGAGAACTCTGCATATGGCAAATTATCGTCCCAACTAGATCCATAATCTAGCAC
Source organism: Triticum aestivum (assembly GCF_018294505.1). Lineage (NCBI taxonomy): Eukaryota > Viridiplantae > Streptophyta > Magnoliopsida > Poales > Poaceae > Triticum > Triticum aestivum. The sequence goes on along the minus strand of NC_057797.1, from coordinate 163,254,542 downwards.
ACAAGCTCTCAGCATATCCTCCAAAATCTGACTTACTCTCTCATTCCGTCCATCTGTCTGTGGATGAAAAGTTGTACTGAATTCTAGCCTCGTACCCAAAGTTTCATGCAACTGCTTCCAGAACTTTGAGGTAAACTGGGTTCCTCTATCTGATACGATACTCCTAGGAACTCCATGCAGACATACGATCCGGGTCATGTATATCTTTGCCAACTTAGCACTAGTGTAAGTGGTCTTTACTGGGATGAAATGAGCTACTTTCGTGAATCGATCAACTACAGCCCAAATCGAGTCATAGCCTGAACGAGTCCTGGGCAATCCCGTGATAAAATCCATGCCTAGCTTATCCCACTTCCATTCGGGTATCGGCAAGGGTTGTAACAATCCTGCTGGCTTCTGATGCTCTGCCTTTACTCTTTGACATACATCACAAACTGCTACATACTCCGCAATGTCCTTCTTCATTCCGGTCCACCAGAAAATATCCTTCAAATCCAAATACATCTTGGTATTTCCTGGGTGAATCGAATATGGTGAATCGTGTGCCTCTTGCAGAATCAACTTCCTAATCTCCGGGTCATTAGGCACATAAACACGGTCTTCAAACCATAGGGTGTCGTGTTCATCCTCACGAAATCCTTTAGCTTTTCCTTTGCTCGGTTTCTCCTTTATAGCGGCAATCTCTTTGTCAGTTTTCTGAGCTTCCCTGATTCTATCCATCAAAGTTGACTGAATCTCCAATGCTGCTACATAGCCTCTCGGAACTATTTCCACACATAGTTCACGAAGATTATCTGCTAACTCCTTGGGTATTTCTCCCGTCATTAATGTATTGACATGGCTCTTACGGCTTAATGCGTCAGCTACTACATTAGCCTTTCCGGGGTGGTAATGCAATTTCATATCATAATCCTTGATAAGCTCCAACCATCTCCTTTGTCTTATATTCAACTCCTTCTGGATGAAAATGCACTTCAAACTCTTATGATCCGTGTACACCTCACAATGATTTCCAATGAGGAAATGCCTCATGTTTTCAAAGCATGCACTACGGTTGCTAACTCCAAATCGTGCATGGCATAATTCAACTCATGAGGCTTCAGTTGTCTCGAGGCATATGAAACAACTCTCCCTTCCTGCATAAGCACTGCTCCAAGTCCTCGACGTGAAGCGTCGCAATACACCTCATAATCTTTGGTCTGGTCTGGCAAAATCAACACTGGTGAGGTAACCAAATGTTTCTTCAACTCCTGGAAACTAGCCTCACATTCCTCTGTCCATATGAACTTGGTATCTTTCTTCAACAACTCAGTCATAGGCTTCGCAATCTTTGAGAAATTCTCAATAAATCTCCGGTAGTATCCTGCGAGTCCAAGATAACTCCGGATCTCTCCAACTGTTGTTGGGGCTTCCCACTTGGTCATGGTATCAACTTTAGTGGGATCAACTGCTATACCTTCTCCAGATATAACGTGTCCGAGGAATCCTACTTCCTTCAACCAAAACTCACATTTGCTGAACTTGGCATATAATTGATGTTCTCTGAGCTTTCCAAGTACCAAACGCAAATGCTCCTTGTGTTCCTCTTCATTCTTCGAATAAACCAGGATATCATGAATGAACACTACGACGAACTTATCCAAGAACTCCATAAACACTTTGTTCATCATGTTCATAAAATATGCAGGTGCGTTAGTCAGACCAAATGACATAACGATATACTCATACAGCCCATACCTGGTGGTAAAAGCTGTCTTAGGAATATCATGTTCTCGAATCTTCAACTGGTGGTATCCTGATCGCAGATCGATCTTGGAAAATACCTTAGCTCCTTGCAATAGATCAAACAGATTGTTGATCATTGGTAGTGGGTACTTGTTCTTGATCGTTACTTCATTCAATCCTCGATAATCAACAACCATCCTTAACGATCCATCTTTCTTCTCCACTAGTAGTACTGGCGATCCCCAAGGTGAAGAACTTGGGCAAATATATCCTTTATCCAGTAATTCCTTAATCTGCTTCTTAATTTCCACCAAATCCTTTGCTGGCATCCTATATGGTCTCTTTCATATTGGCCCTGTGCCTGGCAATAGCTCAATCAAAAACTCAATATCTCTATCCGGTGGCATGCCTGGCAACTCCTCTGGAAATACTTCAGGGAAATCCCTTACCACTGGTACTTCCTCCTGCACAACTCCTGTTAGGCAATTTACTTGAGTCCTCTTTGGCACATGTCGGGATACATACTTGATCCTTCTCCCTTCTGGGGTGGTAAGCAAAATTGACTTACTAGCACATTCAATATTCCCTTCATACTTTGATAACCAATCCATGCCTAATATCACATCCAATTCTTGAGATTCCAATACTATTAGGTCTGAGGGAAAAACATAGTTACCAATCCTTAATGGTAACCGATCACACCATAGACTAGCCACATACTCTGCTCCAGGCGAGGTTACTAACATGGGTGGCCTAAGGGCTTGGGTTGATAGGTTATACTTATCCACAAATCCCCTTGAGATGTATGAATGCGATGCACCAGTATCAAAAAGAACGAGTGCAGTAAATGACTTAACCAAAACTTACCTATTATTGCATCGGGCTGAGCTTCAACCTCCTCCATGCTAACGTGGTTCACCTGCCCCCTGTTGAAAGGGTTCGGCTTCTTCCCAGAACTACCATTGCCATTTTGGCCTTCAGGACATTCATTGGCATAATGTGCGGTCTTCCGACACTTAAAGCAAGTGACTTGGCTCAGGTCCTTCTTGGCTGGGGTTGATGGGTTGGTGCTATTCTGGCCGTTGCTTCCTCCATTGCCATTTCCATTCTTGGTGCCATTGTGATTGTGCGAGCTACCTCCTCCATGGGTATGCTGAAAATGTCCTCCCGGTCTAGGGGTAAAACGTGGCTTCTGTTGAGCTCCTGAATTGTACTTTCCTTGTCCATACTTCCTCTTGCGATTCTCAATTTGCTGCTGCTTCCCTTCAATCATAACAGCACGATCTACCAACTCCTGGTAGTTGTTGAAGGTTGCTACCATCAACTGCATGCTCAACTCATCATCCAGTCCTTCCAGAAACTTCTCCTGCTTAGCTGCATCCGTAGCGACGTTATCTAGTGCATAACATGCTAACTTACTAAATTCCTCCACGTACTGGCCAACAGTCCGTCCTCCTTGGCGCAAGTTGCAAAACTCACGCTTCTTCATGGCCATAGCTCCTGCTGAAACATGTGCAGTACGAAAAGCCTGCTGAAACTGGTCCCATGTGACAGTGTCAACTGGGAAAGTGGCGGTGAAATTCTCCCACCATGATGTTGCGGGTCCTTCTAGCTGATGTGCGGCAAACTTCATCTTCTCTGCATCTGTGCATCCTGCTGTGGTCAACTCCCTAGCTGTCTTGCGGAGCCAATCATCTGCTACTATCGGCTCGATGCTACTGGAAAACATCGGTGGATTCAGCCTAAGAAAACGGGCTAAGTGGTCAACAGGTGGTGGTGGTGGTGGGTTGTTGTTGTTGTTCCCTTGATTCTGATTCTGGACTAGTAACTGCATCAATGTGTTCTGCTGCTGGATCAACTGGGTGAGCTCCGGTGGAAAGGCAAATCCGGGGTCACGTCTCGGAGGCATCTGAGGGTTTAGAAAAGATGAGATGTAAGAATAGAGGGGGTCTAAATAGAAAACACTACCCATATGCACATGAGGCAAAACAAACAATTCACTTCATTCAATCAAACAAGGGCATACATCGATCTAACTATCGCAAAAGTGCTCGGACTACTATATTTACATGGTGGACTACTACTACTGATGAGGCGGTCTACTAGAAATAATCTTCGGTTGCAGACTCCATAATATCTGCTCCAGCTTCATCAACATAGTCATCATCGCTTTCGTCTGGTTCCGAGTCGGTGCCGTCGATGATGATGTAGTCTTCCGGGCTAATCTCCTTGGGTTCTTTGTCTTCATCTACTGGTGTAGGGCCTCCCATAAATATTCTGATCTTCTTGATCAGATCGTCATTCTTCTCCACCAATACTTCAATTTCCTCTTCATAATCTTCACGTGTAGCCTTGAGTTCTTCCTCCAGTTCCTGGATTCTAGTCTTAGCCTTCTTCAGATCTATCATGTCGGTGCACATCTGGTTCTCCTGTCGTCGAATGTGCTGGTTTAACTCCTGGATAAAAGCTGCGATTAATCTATCCTTCCTGGTGCTGATCATCTCCCAGTGTTCATCTCGGCGCCCACAAATTTGGTAGATAGTATCCTTGAGATCCTTGCGGTAGACTTCTCCAATGCGTCCCATGGCGATGTGAGCTGCCATGCTCTTTCCTAGACTCCAAGTTGGTGCATCAAAAGAAAACTCTATGGGCTCAATGACTGGCATGAACGTCCTTCCTGGAACTTGAACTTGAATCATCCAGCGCTCTTCTTCAGGTAAAGTGGCGTTGTAGGTTCCCGTGAAGCTTGGTACTCCTATGTTCAAGTATCTAGTGACTTCCTTCAGGTGACGTCCAAAGGGTGTATCTTCATCCGGTTGCATGAACTTGTTCCTTGCATCCGCCATCCTAAAAGAGTAGAAAATATGAGAGGTCAGAAGAGAAGAGAGTGAATAGTGATCTAGGTCTTTTAGCTTAGTGGTCGTGTCCTACAGTCAACGTGTGCTCTTATACCATCTCTGTAGCGACCAGACCTCAAACAGTCTGATCTCTCTGCTCCGATGTCATCCCTGGATCAGTAATGCTGACACCACACAATACTTGGAGGATTTATAGCAGAGTAGAAATCACACACTTATTACATCGAGTGTCTCAAAAGAGAACTTATTACAATAAATATGGCTTAAGGCCATCTAATAACGATAACAGTGGAAGGCTTGGAAGATAAGTGAGTCCATCAACTCCAACAGCATCACTGAGTATAGAACCACGACCTAAAAACTCCTTAATCATCATCTGAAAAGTCTGCAACATTAACGTTGCAGCCCGAAACGGGTCAGCACATGGAATATGCTGGCAAGGTAACACATAGAGAGTAATGGAATGAAACAGCTATACTATATGCATATTTGGTTGGTGGAAAGCTCTATGGTTACAGTTTTGCGTAAAGCCAATTTTTCCGTACTTCAAAGGAATAAAATTTATTTAACTATCATGGTAGTTGTTAAACATTGAGAATGGTTGACAGCATTCTCAATCCCAATTAAGCATCATCATTAAACATAACCCAACAAAATTAATTTAGAGTAACATGTTGAGATTCACATGATAATCCAAGTACTAGATACTCAAGATGTCCATAACCGGGGACACGGCTAACCATGATTAGTTTATTACACTCTGCAGAGGTTTGCGCACTTTTCCCCACAAGACTCGATCGCCTCCGTTTGGTTTCTCACACTACATGGTGTTTGAGAAGACGGATGACCGAGACATAGTCTTTCAGAAGTGCTAGCACCTTACGATCGGGTAGACCGTGCCACCTACATCTGCTAGTCTACCACTATAAGAGTTCGCATGACTTAGTCAACTATGCTAGAGCCCATAATAGCTTGTGGCTGCACACGGAAGTTTCTAGTATGAATAGTCTCATGATCCCTTTGAGCCTGGGTGGCGGTCCAAAAGAAAATAGGCAAGTCCTGGAATACCCAGGTGCCTCAATCCACCCAGATGTGTGTTTAAGTTGCCACCTTAGATAAACCATTAATTAACAAAACTCACATCTGTCATGGATATCACTCACCCAATCCACGTCTACTAGCTTAGCATGGCATAATAAGCAAACGTAGAAGTAACTCCCAAGGGTTTGAAAATAACAGGTAGTAGGTACTACCTCAACTACTTCCGATCCCACAATTTGATTAAATCCTAATCATGCAATGTGTGAGGATATGATCTAATGCAATAAAACTGGGTAGTAGAAAAGGTATGATCAAAGTGTTACTTGCCTTGCTGATGATCCGCGAAACCTAACGACTCGAAGTAACAGGCGGCTCACTCCGGGTATTCTATCGCAGACAAACAAACAAGCATACAATAAGTACTCATCTAATGCACAGGTAAAACTCAAATAAGAGATCTAACTAGAAGGTTCAACTTAAGAACTCCGGTTGGCAAAAAGAATCAAATCGAACGAAGCAACGAAAGTCAAATGGCGAAAGAAAACAACTTTGTTCTACTAATCTGGATCTAGGGCAAATTTTACAGTAGCAAAAACTGGTTTAAGTTGGTTAAATGGATAGAGGGTTTCGAGACGAAACTCTAGGCGCTTGAATCGCCTGATTCCGATAAACGAGCGAAAAGTTATACTAGAACGAAAATCGGATCAGGAATCGCAATCAGAAAAATCACGAATTTAATCCGAGAAAAAGAAAAACGACGGACGTTCGCTAGAACGAACGAACAGACGAACACTCGCTATTTAAATAAACCGGAAAAACCGATCTATTTTAAAAACGAACCTAAAAAACCGACAGAAAAACGGACGAAAACCAATCTGTTTTAAAAAAACGATGGCACGGAAGTCGAGGCGCGGTGAACCTCGGGCGGCGGAATCCGGCGGCGGCGGCGTGTGCGGCGGCGGCGACG